>NC_073379.1:73986271-74289462 GCF_028641065.1 Leucoraja erinaceus | reverse complement strand
TGAAGAACATGGTTGACATGGGGGTGCTTGCAGCCGTCAGCGATCCCACCGAGTGGGTCTCCACCATGGTCGCCACCATGAAGAAGGGTAAGAACGAAATACGGGTGTGCATAAACCCCAAAGATTTGAATCTGGCAATAAAACGTCCCCACTACCCTATGAGGACTGTAGAAGATGTTGCTGCCCAGGTCGGTCAGGCCACGGTGTTTTCTGTTCTCGATGCCAGGAGCTCGTTCTGGCAAATACCCCTAGACAAACGCTCCTCAGACTTAACCACTTTTGGCACACCCTTCGGAAGGTTCAAATTTTTGCGGATGCCATTCGGCATCAACTCCGCTAGCGAAGTGTTTCAACGCTCCATGGAGCAACTGTTTGCTGGTCTGCCATGTGCCATTATTGTGGATGATATCCTGGTCTATGGGAAAGATGCTACTGAGCATGACCACCATCTCCAACGGATTCTAGACCGCGCTCGCCAGATCAACTTAAAGCTTAACCCGTCAAAGTGCAGGTTCCGTGTAGCTGAAGTACCCTATGTTGGCCACATCTTCACAGCCCACGGGCTGAAACCTGATCCGCAGAAGACCAACGCTATCTCCGAGCTGCCTGCCCCGACAGATGTTACCAGCCTGCAGTGTTTCCTGGGCATGGTCAACTATTTGGGGAAGTTTATCCCCGACCTCAGCGAGTTGAGCGCACCCCTGAGGCAACTGACGAAAAAAGACATTGCCTGGTCCTGGTTTCCCCAACACCAGCAGGTTTTCGACTTCCTCAAAACAAAGCTGATCAGCACGCTGACTCTCACGTTTTTCGATCTGCAGCGTCCAATTGTGGTAACGTGTGATGCTTCCCGTTTCGGACTAGGTGCTGCCTGCCTGCAGCTCTATGATGATGGCTCGTTGCAGCCCATTTCTTATGCCTCGCGAACCATGACGGACACTGAGTAGCGCTATGCACAAATCGAGAAGGAGCTTCTTGCGGTTGTGTTCGCCTGCTCCAAGTTCAAGGACTTCCTTTTCAGTACCAAGTTCACCGTCGATACGGATCACCAACCCTTGGTGACAATCCTCAATAAATCTATCCACATCGCTCCAGCCAGACTACAGCGAATGATGCTACAGCTCCAGCGGTTTGACTTTCAGATCGTTTACAAGAGAGGCACTGAGATGCATGTGGCTGACGCGCTGTCCAGTGTGTGCTCCTGCGACAGACATCCCTACGAACAGGAGGATCTGCAGGTACTCAATGTCAACTTTGTTCCCTCTAAGCAGCTGCAGTGCCTGGTTGAGCACACTGCCAATGACCCCGACCTGCAACAGCTCGCAGCTGTCATCCAGTGGGGGTGACCAAGCAAACGCACCTCGCTGCCTGCTGGTGTCCACCCTTTCTTTCTGGTTCGAGATGATCTAGTGCTCCGGGAGGGGATCATCATCAAGGGGCACAAGGTGGTCGTCCCTGCTTACCTGTACAACTTGTACTACAACGCTGCCCACATGGGGCATCCCGGAGCCGATGCCACTGTCTCACATGCCCAAGAACAATACTATTGGCCCGGCATGGCAAAGTACATTAAGGCCCGAGTAGCCTCCTGTCCTGATTGTAACACTCTTGCCCCACATCAGCAGCGCCAGCCACTTCTGCAGCAGCCCGCCCCTGCTATGCCCTGGTCATCGCTGGCTGCCGACTTATTCAAATGGCGTGGTAAGCAATACCTAGTGTTGGTCGACTCCTACTCGAACTGGTTCGAGGTAGACCTTCTCCCTGCTATCACCTCTGAAATGGTCATCAGTAAGCTGCGCCGACACTTCGCCACTTTTGGGTCCCCGGTCCGCTTGCAGACCGACAACGGCCGTCAATTCACCAGTGCAGAATTCAAAGCTTTCGCTGTGAAGTGGAACTTCACTCACTACACCAGCAGCCCTGAATACCCGCAGAGCAACGGCCTGGCCGAACGAGCAGTCCGCAGTGCAAAGAATTTGCTCGAGCAGTCTCGTCTCTCTAATGGTGACTTCTACCAGGGTCTGCTAAACCTTCGTAACATTTCCAGGGACACTACCATGCGATCCCCTGCCCAATGTCTGATGTCCCGCGTTCTTTGCCCACCGATGCCGATCGCCCAGCAATCCCTAGTGCCCAAGGTCCTCCAGCCTGCTGCCGTCCAGCAACGGATTGCTCAAAGGCATGAAGTACAGCGCCGCTCTCACGACAAGTCCTGCCGCCCGCTCTCACCACTACTGCCTGGCCAGGTCGTCCGCATGCAGACAGCCACCGGATTCTCCCGACTCACAACCGTGGTTGGGGTGGACAATTCACCGAGATCCTACTTGGTGGACTTTGAAGGAACTATCTACCGCCGTAGTCGCCAGCACCTCTTGGCCGTCAACGAGCCTCAGCCTCCTCCTGCGGCCCCCTATGCTCCTCCATTGCCTCCCACTACTAACTACCCCTCAGTTCCCTGCATGCCCCAGTCAGTCCGCTTGCCGCGTTCTCCTCCCTCTGCCCTTCTGGGGTTCTGCTCCCCTGCCCGCTCTCCTTCTCCTCCTTCTCCCCCCGTCTCCATCCCCTTGGCTTGCCTGTGCCGGTCGGGTCTCCTTCCGCATTCCCGGTTGGGTCTCCGCCGGCTTTCTCCTTCCCGGCTGATATTGCGCCTCCTCCTCTTCTTTCGGGTGGGGAGGGTGAGGGTGCCATGCGCACCCGCTCGGGTTGGGTTGCCAAACCTCCTGTCCGTTACGGTGATTTTGTTTAGATTTGCAGGGGTTGTATAACCACCCTGCCACTGTTATAACTTCCATTTTAAATTTCCAAGGGAAAGGATGTAGATGGTTTATGCATGCAACCTATAATGTAGCTACCTCAATACCACTAACCACGCCCAGCCATATCAGTATAACTGTGATATCCTCCCCTTGTTCCTCCCTGTTTGTTCCAGTACGCCCGAAGACTAGATGCAGTCAGTACTGGGACGTGTGTGACAAGATTCAGATTCAGATTCAGATTCAGATTCAATTTTAATTGTCATTGTCAGTGTACAGTACAGAGACAACGAAATGCATTTAGCATCTCCCTGGAAGGGCGACATAGCAAACGATTTGAATAAATAATAATAAGTGTCCGGGGGGGGGTGGTGATTGGCAGTCACCGAGGTACGTTGTTGAGTAGAGTGACAGCCGCCGGAAAGAAGCTGTTCCTCGACCTGCTGGTTCGGCAACGGAGAGACCTGTAGCGCCTCCCGGATGGTAAGAGGGTAAACAGTCCATGGTTGGGGTGAGAGTAGTCCTTGGCGATGCTGTGTGCCCTCCGCAGACAGCGCTTGCTTTGGACAGACTCAATGGAGGGGAGCGAGGAACCGGTGATGCGTTGGGCAATTTTCACCACCCTCTGCAATGCCTTCCGGTCGGAGACAGAGCAGTTGCCATACCATACTGTGATGCAGTTGGTAAGGATGCTCTCGATGGTGCAGCGGTAGAAGTTCACCAGGATCTGAGGAGACAAATGGACCTTCTTCAGTCTCCTCAGGAAGAAGAGACGCTGATGAGCCTTCTTGATCAGAGTAGAGGTATTGTGGGTCCAAGAGAGGTCATCGGAGATATTGACTCCCAGGAACCTGAAGCTAGACACACGTTCCACCTCCGTCCCGTTAATGTGGATGGGGGTGTGCGTGCCGCCTCTGGACTACCTGAAGTCTACACTGAGCTCCTTGGTCTTCTTGGAGTTAAGGGCCAGGTTGTTGTCAGCGCACCATGCTGCTAAGTGCTGGACCTCCTCCCTGTAGGCCAGCTCATCGTTGTTGCTGATAAGGCCAATCACCGTTGTATCATCTGCATACTTGATGATGATGTTAGTACCATGTACAGGTGTGCAGTCATAGGTGAAGAGGGAGTAGAGGAGGGGGCTCAGCACACAGCCCTGTGGAACGCCGGTGTTCAGGGTGAGGGTTGAAGAGGTGTGCTTGTCTAACCTCACAGACTGGGGTCTGTTGGTTAGAAAGTCCAGTATCCAGTTGCAGAGGGAGGGGTGGATGCCCAGGTTACTGAGTTTGGTGATCAGTTTTGATGGTATAATGGTGTTGAATGTTGAGCTGTAATCGATGAACAGCATTCTTACGTAAGTGTCTCTGTTGTCGAGGTGGGAGAGGGCGGAGTGAAGTGCCGTTGAGATGGCATCCTCCGTACTCCTGTTCTTGCGGTAGGCAAACTGATAGGGATCCAGTGTGGGGGGTAGGCAGCTTTTGAGGTGTGCCAGGACCAGCCTCTCGAAGCACTTGGTGATGATGGGGGTAAGTGCAACTGGGCGGAAGTCGTTGAGGCTTGCCGCAGTGGAGTGTTTTGGCACTGGCACGATGGAGGTGGTTTTAAGGCAAGTGGGGACAACTGCTTGGGCAAGTGACAGGTTGAAGATGTCAGTCCAGACGTCTGTCAGCTGCGCAGCACAGGCCCTGAGCACGCGCCCGGGGATGCCGTCAGGGCCAGCAGCTTTACGTGCATTAGTCCTACTCAGTGCCACATATACGTCGTAGGGGGTGAGTGTGAGGGGTTGGTGATCGGCAGGTAGCACAGCCTTGATGGCTGTCTCTAGATTGTCCCTGTCGAAGCGGCCATAGAAGTGATTAAGCTCCTCAAGGAAGGAGGCGTCGCTGGATGTGGGGGTGATGTTGGAGGGTCTGTAGTCCGTGATGGCCTGGATGCCTTGCCACATGCGTCGGGGGTCGGAGTTGTTGTTGAAGTGCTCCTCAATCCTGAGCTTATGGCAGTGCTTGGCCTTCCTGATGCCTCTCTTCAGGTTAGCCCTGGATGAACTGTAGGCTCGAGCATCGCCTGACCTGAAAGCGGTGTCCTTAGTGCCGTAATTAAAGACTCAGTAAAGGTTACAGTGTGTCAGACTCCACTCCTTTACAGGGTCCAAGTTCATTACTCCCTGAAAGTGGCAAAGTAAGTAGATGGAGTGGTAAAGAAGATTTGTGGAATGCTTGCCTTCATTGGTTGGGCATTGAATGTAATGGTTAGGAAATCAATATGTAACTATATAAAACTTTGGTTAGGAAACATAGTCCCATTGGTTAGTATTACATGTTGTTCCATTCATGCCATTACAGGAAGAATTGGAGGCTTTGTAGAGGATGCAGAAGGAGTTTTCCAGAATGCTGCCTATATTAGGGGGTATTAGTGATGAGAAGTTGGGCAATCTTGGATTGTTTTTTTCTGTAATGCCAAAGGTTGAACAGAGACCTGATACAAGAATATAACATTATGTGAAGCATAGATAGGGTACACAGGGTGGAAATGCCAAAGACTGGAGGGCATTACCTTAAGGGGAGGAAGTTTAATCATCTAGTGGGTGCTTGGAATGCACTGCTGGACTGGTGGTGGAGGCAGATACGATATTGGCATTTAAGAGGTTTTTAGATAGGCACAGGGAGATACAAGGCATGGAATGATGTGGACCATGCACAGGCAAATGACATTAGTTTGTCTTGGCATGATGTTCAGCACAGACATTGTGGGCCAAAGGACCTGTTCGTGTCCTGTACTGCTCTAACTTCTCAGTGATTGTGATCATCAATCTAACGTCAATGTTTTAAAGTGCAGTTAATGTTTATCACTTAGGTGTGTTGAGTTCAGAAAAGGAATTTGCTGAGATGTCATGCCAATCCTTATCTTTAAGAACAATATTAGCACCAGAATGCTTTACTCTGCTTCTGGGTTATACAGATTATTTTAGCCAGAACTGTCTGACAGTGATAAGCTATTGTTGACATATGAGCCAGCTACAAAATTAATTTCTTTGGATAGAAGAATGTTGGCCACACAGTGGCATAGCTGCTGCATCACAGCGTTAGAGACCCAGGTTTAATCCTGATCTCGGGCGCTGTCTGTGTGGTTTGTAAATTCTCCCTGTGACTGCGTGGGTTTTCTCCAGATGTTCCAGTTTCCTTCCATGTGCCAAAGACGTGCAGGTTTGTATGTTAGCTGGTCTCTGTTCATCGTCCGTAATGTGTATGCGAGTGGAGGTGAAAGTTGGATAACATACAGTAGGACTAGAACTAATGTGAATGGGTGATTGATGGTCGAAATGGGCTGAAGGGTCTGTTTCCATACTGCATCACTTAACTAAACTAAAACACTTGCTGCCTGAAGCAATCATGTTTCTAAATGGCGAGGCCGAGAATGCCCCACACAGTCTTAGTGTTGAGACAGGGAATGGGGGAATGTGGACGATCAAGCACATGCACTTCCTACAATGTAACTTACATAGTGATTTTCTAGACCTATCTTCTGCTTCATCAATTTTCCATCAGAAATTGTCACAAAGTGCAAGACTTCACAATGTGCTTTTCTTCTTAACTTCAGCCCCGCTTCTGGGATTGAAAACATGATGAATTCAATTGATCAATTATTGGATCAATAGCTCTGTTTTGACATTCTACATTAAGAAGTAACTAATTGGCTGATGCTAAATGCTTTTAAAAACATATCCTGGAAATCAATAATGCAGTAACTGCATTTTAAACAGAAGAGTGCACATAACCGCCAAGAGGAAGATGGACTCATATAACCTTTGAAGAGCCTACATCAGTACCAGCAAGGTACGCCACACATTATGTCCTTTCATTTCAGACTTTACCTGTTGGATGGATCTTATACATTTTTAATTAACTAAATATAATTAATTACATCCTTAATTAACTAATTTAGTTCACTCGCATGCCAAATCGGTCAATGTTGGTCAATCCACAATCCTTTGTTACTTAAATATTTCAGTGCGCAAAACATTGTGTATTTTTCTCAAATTTAGACTGTGCAACATGAGCTCCTAGAAGACAAAGTGGATAGTTCAATGCTCTGTATCAGTTTTGGCTTTTATTACATGATTGAAACACTAATGGGTGTATAAACAATTTTAATTTTTTTTTTAATTTGATGGAAGTTGGGCCCTGGCATATCACAAATGCTTAATCGAAGGCTGCAAAGAGCATGTTTGAGTGAACCATCGTATGAGAACCCTGTGAAGGACTTTTGCTAAGATCAGAGCTCCATGTTTTTCTTTCCCTCAAACACATTCCAATCTCTCTGGCTTTGTCTTCCTACACTATTCCAAATGAAGCTCAAGTAACTGAACCTTAGCCAAACTGCATCCTTCCTACCCCAACATTTACTTCAACGTGCTGGATAGAATAGTAAGATTAAACGAGAACTTACCAGTTTGAAGTTTGATCTGTATTTTATGAGGCGTTACGATGAGGGATTACGTGAAGAACCCACTCAGCAGGCATGCGCGGCATACTTCAAAGCAGCGGTGTGGAATCACAGATAGACACAGTTATTGAAGTAAACATAGTAAAGACAAGGAGACATCAGTTTGACCCATATTATTGAGGGTGGGAGCGGAGGGCACATAATCCCTCATCGTAACTCCTCTTAAAATACAGATCAAACTTCAAACTGGTAAGTTCTCGTTTAATCTTACTATTTTACTTCTGAGTCACGTGAGTGATTCCATGAAGATTTCAAAGCTCTGTGATTTCAAACCGTGTAACAGTTATTACTACATCACTGCCGAAGTCTTTGAGGGAGGAAGTGTGTTATCGTAATCAACCAATGAATCTGTTTTATGAAAAACAAAAACAGTATTTACTAACAATAACAACAAAAACATTTGCTCCCCCGGGCTTAAATTAAATATTTGCAGACTGTAAAATTGTTTCAGCATATAACACAGGTTTTGCCAACAGCTTATGATAAAAAAAAGTCCTGAACGTGGTTTCCCTTGCCCATCCTGCTGTAGCCAGGATGTGGTCCATTGGTTCATTCTTTCCGCCGTTGACGTGGATGCTGCCCTGGTGGAGTGAGATTTATACAAGTTAGTGTCAATCCCGGCAGCTTTTAGCACCTGCTTGAGCCATCTCAAAATGGTTTGGCTCGTCACCCAACCATGAGGTTTTTTATGACTGACCCACAAGGCGTTTTCACTCCCTCGAATATTGTTAGTTGTGTCTATATAAGATAGTAGGTGGGTCACTACACATAACCGTGGTTCTGGTGGGTAAGCCCGGAATATCACGACTGGACTAGGTGTTCCTGGCCTGCTCTGTTTGATCAGTCCCTAGATCATGAACAAGATCTGGTCTGGAGCTGTAATCATATGGTCCAGGCGTAACCGATGTAGAGACTGGACCCTCTGTGCGGATACAAGTGCCATTAACATGAGCGTTTTGAGTGTCAATTGTTCCAGGCTGAGGGATCTGGCTGGTGGCCACCCACTGAGGTAAGTCAGGACTTCTCTGACATCCATATATGGGTGTACCTTGGTCTAGGGGGGTTGGTATTGTAAATGCCTTTCATTAATTTTACCACCAGCGGGTGAGATCCCAAGGCCTGTTGTCCTGGTGCTAGTGTTAAGTAGGCAGACAGGGCACTTCTCGCTGTGTTGATGGCACTGTAGCTGAGTCCTTCTTCGTAGTGAAGTTTGGCCAGGAATTCCAGTACGTTGATGACTGATGCAGTTGTGTAGGTGGTCCCTGTATCCAGGCAGTACTTTTCCCATTTTTTGATATTGGTCAAGTACTGTTTTTTGGTGGATGTTCGGATGGATGCTGACATGGTGTCGACAGTTTGTTCCGATAATCCCAGTCCCAGCAATGGTCTGTTCAGAATCTGCAACCCAGGAGTTTGATTTTTTCATGGCATGGGTGGCTTATGCCAGACACTGGGTGTTGTAATAATTCTGGGTCACTGGGAAATGTCATCGGAGTTCCAACAACCATGTCATGGAGTATCGGGAACCATGGCTGCATAGGCCAGTCGGGTACTATCAAAATACCTGAAGCAGAGTCCATTTGTATTTTGTGTAGTACCCGACTAATGAGGCAGAAGGGAGGAAATGCATAGAAGAAGAAATTTCCCCAATCCAGCGCGAACGCATCTACCGCTGCTGCCTCAGGGTCTGGTTCCCAAGCGACATACATAGGTACCTGGTGATTTAGCCTTGATGCGAATAAATCGATATCTGGCATGCCATATTGCTTGACAATTTTTGCAAATATTTTGGGGTTTAACATCCATTCGATATTGTCATTAAATTTGTGTGACCTGGTGTCTGCCACTGTATTTAGCTTACCTGATAGGTAAGTTGCTGATAGCCAAATATGTCTTTCGACACACCATTGCCAAATTGTGTTAACCAACTTGTCGCATGATAACGATTTTATGCCGCCCATATGGTTAATGTAGGCCACCACCGTAGTATTATCTATTTGTAACCGAACATGCAAGTGATGCATATTTGATGCATATGCTTTTAAACCATAGAAGGCATGCAACATCTCTGGATAATTTATGCCCAATGTAAGTAGTAATGACTACTCAGGGTTAGTCCATCTACCACCTGTGCTGGATATGGCATTAGTTGATCCCCAGCCTTGAGCACTGGCATCTGTTTGGATAACTAGCGTTGGGTTAGTGATGATAATAGGGCTGAAACTATGCCAAACGTTTTCTGCCCACCAGGGTAGTTCTGATATTGCTTCAGTGGGTAACTTCATGACACGATCATAATGACCTGCATGTCGTTTTAGTGCCTGTACCTTTGCTCTTTGTAAGTTTTGATAGTGCAAAGGTCCGAGTTTTGTAGCCGGAAATGCTGCTACCATTTTCCCAATTACTCTTGCTACTAGTCGAATTGTTGGTCATTTGTTGACCATTAGATCATTGCATGATTGTGCCAATGCAACTGTTTTGTCTCTTGGCAAAGTTACAGTCATATGGGCTGAATTAATTGTGAAGCCCAAGTAGTCCATAGTTGTGGATGGCTTCAACTTAGATTTATCTGAATGTAAGACAAATCCCAAGGTTTCGAACAACTGTTTGGTAGCTGATACAGCTGACATAGTCAATTCCATGGTTTTGCCTACTATTAAGATATCATCAAGATATGCCATGACAATATGTTTTTGCCTTCTTAATATTGCCAAGGCTGGTTTTAGTATCTTGGTGAATAATCTTGGGGCTGATGTTAACCCATTGGGTAACGCTTTAAACTGCCATTATTGCCCCATCCAGGTAAACTTCAGGTATCTGCGATGATCCTTGTCAATATGTACTGAATAGTAAGCATCTTTAAGATCAATGCTTGCCATGTAGTATCCTTTGGAAATTAGTTGTTTGGCAGTAACAAACGTTTCCATTTTGAAATGTATATACTTAACAAACATATTTAGTGATGTTAAGTCAATGATGATGCGACATCCACCATCTTTTTGGGTTTTAGTGAATATAAATTCCAAGGGTTCATGTTTTGTTTTTTCAATGATACCCTTTGTAATTAGTCTCATCAGTTCAACTTGTCCCTCTCGTTGTTCTTTCACTGAGAGGGAAAATACCCTTTGGGGTAAATGTTGAACTGGTGGCAATTTACCTGTTATGAATTGTATTTTGTATCCACTAATGCCATTGAGTATATACTGATCACTCGTGATAGACTCCCATGCTGCTTTAAACTGGTGTAATCTCCCCCCGTTAGTATTAAGCCCCTTCTTTCTATATGCTGGTAGGAGCCAGACCCACCTACCTCCATGGTTATGGGTATTTCCTCTGGTTCCCGCCGGTCCGACGAGGCTTGCATGTTGTCTGATGTGGCGTTGACGTTGGGGGGTGACGCATTTTCCATGGGGTCCGCTCTGGGCCCTGGTCTAAAAAAAGACTTACGGTGATAAAATGCGGACCTCGAGCTTTCACCAGTCCTATATGGTGGATGTCGACTGGTGGACGTGACGGGGTGCTGCCACTTGGTGTTTAGTGGTCTAGGTTTGCTCGTCCCATGCCCTGCCTTCATGAGACCATGAGTTTTTGAGTCCTCGGCCATATCCTTCATTCGCTTAGGTAGGTCTTTGCCAAAGCGCAGTATGTCTGGCTCAGAGGCTGGGGTTTTGCACAGCCCCGCAAACTTAGGATTGATGGCAGGTTTTATGATGTCTTTACGCAGGTTATTAATCTCAAATTGCGTATTACACAACAGCGCGAGAGTATCCTGTTGAGTGGTGGTCATCTCGGTGTTGTCCACGGAACGAGCAAACGAAGTGATGGCCGACGTCAGGAGCCTGAGGATCCGCTGCAGTTTTAGCTCGTGGTGTCGGATGTTTAGCCCAACGTGCCCCCAGATTTGGCTGTTTACAGCTGCACTTTGAGGGACTCACAGTTCTCCGGCACTGTATAAGTTTCCAAAGCATCATTGACCACCTGCTCCTGTTGAGCCCTGTTGGAGAGGTGGTTGATGCTGGCCGATAGTTTTGCTTCTAACGGTTTCCCTGCACGTGGGGTTGCCACGTAGCGGTCCACTACACCAAGCAGCTCTTCCTGTTCCTGCACCCCTTGCATACTCCCGAGATCTTCAGTCATTGTCTCCTCTTCTTGACCAGCCCAGTCCTGGTCACCAAAGCTATCCTCTGGAGAGGAGGAAGCAATGGACAGTGCACAAGGCACTGTGGAGGGAGTGCCTGACCTCCCTCTGCGAGAGCGCCCCTCCTGGGGTGCACCTCGCTGGAGCACCTGCTCCAAGAGCCGCTCCATGCGGCTCAGGCAGCTGTCTCTCCCCCGCCTGGGTGGAGAGACGTCCCCGTCCGACGTGTCGGAAACCACCGGCCGGACGTTCTTCCTGGTAGCTTTCCCTCCAGCCCGCTGCTCAGGCGCTAGCAGAGCTGGGCTCGGCACGGTGTCGGGGATAGCGGAGCGTTCGGTTAGCGTTCCTACCGCCTGTTGCTGCCCCCTCCCCCCCTTGATGGAACGCTCCTCTGGTGGAGTCGAACGGGGGACAGATTTCTTTGAGAGTCTTGTCTTTGGTGTAGACATTTCTGAAAGATAAATCAGCCGGCTCTTCTTTGGTAAGTAAAGCCGACCTCAGTTCACTCACCTGACGGTCCGTCTTTTAAATTGCAGCGGGAGCACCCGACTCCCACTGTAGCCGCTTGTTGCACTGCTGGCGTAATGCGACTCACGTGACTCCGAACTAAAATTGGCTATTTCCATTTATAAATTCTTTGGGGCAGTTTTTCTCTCTTGTCTCATAATGATATGAGAACAAAAACAACAGGAGCAGAAGTAGGACGTCTGCTTCAAGAGACTGTATGTCGTTCAATAACACTATGTCTGATCCAATCTTGGCCCCAACATCACCTTCTCACTTTCTCAAATGTCCGCTAATGTCGAGATTGAATGTCTCTGCCACCATAACTCTCTGGTGTTAAGTTTTTGACTGTTAATCTCTCCTGCCCACAAATATTATGTTTTCTTCTTAAGGGCCTGTCCCATTGCCACAACCTAATCTGCGAGTTTAGAACAGTTTGTCCTCACAGCATGGTTGACACGTGGTCCTAGGAGGTCCTATGAGGTCATCGGAACTTTCCTTCATGCCCCCCCCCTTTCTACCCCCCTCCCCCTCCCCCTCCACCCCCCCCCCCCCCCTTCCCCCCCCCCCTCCCCCCCCCCCCCCCCCCCCCCCCCCCACCCCCGCGCTTTCAAGAGGACTTGCCATACACTGTGCAGCCGTCTTTTACCTTCCTGTTCATCGTGGGTGTGAATAACACAAGGCAAGATAACCATTGTCAGCATCTTGTCCCTGGGCACATATCCCAGCACTGTGGAGTGACTTACACATAATCAGCTCTAGTGGGCAGACCTTGTCATTCACATACCCAACATCAGATGAGTGAGAAAGGCAAATAGAAGTAAACAAAAACTGAGATGCCGGAAATTGGAAAAAATAGAAAATGCTGGAGAAGAGAAATAGATTAATGCTTCCGGTTCATGACCTTCAAATCAAGTAAGGAGAAAAAAGAAGATATAAGTTCATGCTCAAGTTACATTTATTGTCACATGCATCAATTGGTACAGTGAGATTTGAGTTACCATACAGCCATATGAATAAAAAGAACACAATGCACGATAGGATTTAACATAAACATCCCCACACAGTGGAACCAACGAGGGAAGGCAATAAAGTTCAGTCATCTTCCTCTCTGTTCACCTGTGGTCGAGGCCTTTGAGCCCTCTGCTGTCGTCGCTAGGGCGGCCCAATGTTCAGGCCCTCTCGCCGGGATGATCGTAGTTCTGGCATTGGAACGGAAAAACACACTCATCGGCTTGGAGTTTCCGAATCAGCTGCTTCTTACCGGAGACCGCGGCTTCCAAAGTCCACAGGCCGCGCTAGGCGGAGATTCAACACTGGCGACCCTCAGCAAAAGATCCCAAGACTCCGCAAAGTTAAAGTCCGTGCCACCGGTGGCTGAAAGCTCCGCAAACCACAGCTCCACAGTGTTAATCAGCAGGCCCAAAACTTCGGAGCTCCAATAAGCCTGCTCCATGATGGATTTCAATGCTGCGCCACTGTTGAAGTTCTGGCCAGACTCTGGCCGCGCCATCCAGTTGGTCAGCCGTGAAGATGTGACATAGAAAAGACACATCTCGACCAGGTAAGTGACTGGGAAACGGTTTCCCCCTTTTCCTCCCCCACATAAAAAAAGACCAAGAAACCTTTAAAACATACTTGGTGATACTAAAAAAATGTTTTAAAGGGTGAAAGGACAGCCAACTGCTGGTGAGGCTGCCACACTCGATGGCACCACCTGATGGAGCAATTCAGCATGTCAGGTGCATGTGCACACCCCGACAAACATCAAGTGCTGCTGAAAGATGATTACTTCAGTGAAAGGCACACTGTCCTGCCTGAAGCAGCGATATAGTTGCCGCCTTGCAGCGCCAGAGACCCGGGTTCGATCCTGACGACAGGTGTGGTCTGTATGGAGTTTGTATGTTCATCTTGTGACAGCATGAGTTTTCTCCAGGTGGTCTAGGTTCCTCCCACACTCCAAAGATGTATAGGCTTGTAGGTTAATTGGCTTCAGTAAAAATTGTAAAATTGTCCCTAGTGTGTATCTAGTGTTAATATACCTAGTGTTAGATTATGGGATGATTCCTGGTCGGCATGGATTTGGTGGCCCGAAGGGCTTGTTTCCGCATTGTATGGAAATTTCTAAAGGTATTTTGGTTCACAGAGGCATTGGTGTTTTATACATAGAATGTGTGCACGGCTGAGATTGGCGTGATGGTAGCTAAGATGACAATAGAGCCACCATTTTTCAGCCACCAGAAGCCAAGATATGTGAGTTTCTTTTTTGGACTTCCTGGGCGCATCAAAAAAAGCACGAATGTCTTGTTAGTATATTCTAGGCTTTTTATGCCCCGGGCTTCTCCCCTTTCCTATTCATAGACTCAACTGCTTTAGCAAATGCTAATGCAAATGTTTCAGCAAACCATTGCTCATCATCATGGAACTTTGAGTCCCCAATAGCAACATAATTGCCCTTCATATCAGACTCCCTGCTACTGGCATCAGTGCCTGGATGCTTCTCACGGAATCTGTAGATCAAACAGTATTGCTGATTTGATCCATGTCTGGTTTTGCTGCAGATGACCTGATCCATAATCCTTGTCAGGTTTTCCACACCACCAACTGGTGGTATGCGGGCAGCCATGCTAGTTAGTTCTACTTACAACTCGGAGCCTAGAGTACTCATGTCAATAGTCTCTGTATGTATTCTAATTAAAGTGCTTGTTATGATATTTAACGACTCTGTATCAATAGTACTTTGCACATGGTGTCAGAAGTTGGATAACATTGTGGTCGACGACATAGAATTGCAACCTGTATGGTTGATCCTAGGTTGCACTGCAGCTTCACAATGCCGACCTTGCTTCCCCCGTAAGCGAGAAGAGTAACATTGCTGGGTTTTAATAGCTCTGCCTTCATCACATGATTAAACTGTTCCCGAGACAAAACATTGCATTTCGCTGCAGTGTCGATTTTCATCTCAATCACTTTATTGTTTAATGTTACGGTGGCCATTAGCACACTATTCTGCACATTTTGTGTGATAATAGAATGTGCCTGCAGAACGATTCCATCGACCTATGGCCTCTTGCCCATGCTGCTATCGGGCAAATCCAACAGGGGCTCTTTCTGTTGATATGGAGACATGCTGTTGCACACAGTGCAGGACTACACCCTCTGGCGTATAGAACCTGACATGGCAGGCCAGAAAAACATGCTCTTTGCTCTTGCACCGTAGATTCAGAACCAGGATGACCTCTGTGTATGGCGTCAATGTACTTCTGTTGGAGTGAAGCCGGGATCATTGCCTTGTGGCCCTTTTTGATAACCCCGCCTTCAATGGCCAGTTCATCTCAGACAGAAAAGTAAGGCCGAACAGCAAGCGGAAGCGAATGCTGATTGCCAGGCCATCCGTGATTGATGACTGAGGCGAGCATCTGCAGGGTGGCATCTTCTGCCGTGCCAACCGCCAAAATATCCAGATGTGAAGGATGAGTGAAATCAATTTCCATAACGTCAAGTGTCTATTTCTGACGTGTGCTGGGCGCTCGACCTCCTGGGAGCACGGGATAAGATGTTAGCCAGATACATGTGCTTACCCTGCTTGTAAGTAAGAGAGATATCATACTTCTGGAGCTGCAGCATCATTCTCTGCAGCCACGCCAGAGCAGCATGTATAGGTTTGTTTAAAATGGTAATCAAAGGTTGGTGGTCGGTCTCTACGGCAACAGCCTTGTCAAAAAATGTAATCGTTGAACTTAACACATGCAAAGACCACTGCCAATAATTCCTTCTTGATCTGACCATACCTTGTCTCTGTGTCTGTTATCGTCCCGGAAGCATAAGCAACAGGCTGCTCATCCTGCGGACATGCTGCACCAAGGCCGTACTGGAATGCGTCACAGGTCGAAGTAACAGGTTTATTGACATCGTAATAAGCCAGGGTAGGTGGGCAGGACATCGGATGTTTTAAAGTGTCAAAAGCATGTTGCTGCTGTTCGTGCCATGTCCAGGCAGTGTCCTTGTGAGTAAGCTGCCGCAAGGGAGCAGAGATCTCGCTGAAGTTGGGAAATAATTTTCCGAGGTAATTAACCATACCCAGAAATCTCTGCAGGCCTGCAACATCAGTGGGTGTGGACATTTTGCTATCTGCCACAGTCTTAGAAGGGTCCGCCTTGAGACCATCAGCCATGAAAATTTGCCCCACGTAGCTCACCTTGTTAACACGGAACGAACATTATTGGGGATTTAGTTTTAAGTTCACTTCCCTAGCATGCTTGAGTAACTTCTTCAAGTTGGCATCATGTTATTCCATGTCTTTGCCACTAACAATGATATTATCCACGATGATAGCACAAGGGTATCCATCAAACAGTTACTCCATGGAGCACTGAAACACTTCACTGGCTGAACTGATACCAAACGGCATGCGCAAAAATGTGTAGCAGCCGAAAGCAGTACTGAAGGTGTTACCATAGAGGATGCAGGATCCAGGGGAATCTGCCAGATGGAGCTCTTGGCGTCTAATACAGAGAATACTGTTGGCTTACCCATGTGGGTAGCTACCTCCTCCATGGTACGCATGGGGTGATGGGGCCTTTTGAGTGAGGTATTCAGGTCCCTCAGATTAATACATATACAAATCTCCTGTTTGTTCTTCTTTGTAGCAGCCACCATTGAGGACACCCAGTCCGTGGGTTCTGAAACAAACTTGATGACTCCCAATGCCACCATCCTGTCCAGTTCGGCTTTGACTCTGTCTCTCATGGCAATAGGTGCACGCTGAGCAGGACGAAACACAGGTCGCACCTCCAGGTCTAAAGACATGGAGTAACTTATTGGTAACTCGTGGTAATCCATGAGAATACGCTGTGTAGAATCCGGAACTGGAGTTAGTTGATGCACAGCCTTGCTGAAGGTGACCAGTCCCATATCTTTGCAGAAATCATAACCTAAAAGTGGAAAATTGCGATGTGGAGCCTACTTACGACTCAGAGCCTACAGTACTCATGTCGATGGTCTCTGTATGTACTCTAATTAAAGTACTTGTTATGATATATAATGACTCTGTATCAATAGTACTTTGCACAGAATCCAATAAACTTACCATAGGGTGTGGGAGGAGGCCATTCAGCTTGTATTGCCCACTCCATATATTTATCTTTAAGCACAAGGATGACAAGGATCAATGTGTCAAGATCAAGGATAACTCAACAAAAATGCTTGTTGAGCATTTTTCAGATGTCTTATCATTTTAAATTTAAGCCATTCAATCTGATCATTATTTTGGTTGCAGAAAGATGCAACATTTCACTGTTTTAAAGATTGAATAAAAATCACAACAGCTCTGTCAATTCACAGTAACACTTTGAATTTAATGATTCACCTGAGCCCCACCTGAGTTATGTAACTGTAGAGTGAAGAGTATTTCATTGTCATATGTGCCTGCTGCAGCTTTACCAATTCTCACAAAGCACACAAATATATATACAATAATCAATAATACAATAAATTAGTAATCAGTAATTCTAAATCATAATAGTGTAAGGCTAAAGTCCATAGTGCAAGCAAAACAAATTGTGTAGTAAATCATACTTGCTGGGGTAGTGATTAGTCTAACGCAGTCATAGGTAATGTTCAAGAGCTTGGTGATAGCTGGGAACAAGCTTTTCTTGAACTTTGATGACAAGGTTTTCAGGCTCCTGTACCTTCTTCCCAATGGCAATAGTGAGATGAAAGTCACGGTGGTGAGGGTCTTTGATGATGTTAGCTGTCTTTTCAACGTCATGCATCCCGTGGATCTATACAATTCTGGAGGGGTTAAGGACCCATGATGGGCCAGACAATATCTACAACTTTCTGCAACATCCTTTGTTCCTGGTTACCGAAGAAGGCCATGATGTAAACAGTCAGCATGTTGAAGATAAAGCATTGATATAGTATTCAGCCACATAATGAATCACATAAATCTTCTAAGGAAGTGGAGGTGTTGATGAGCTTTCTTTGTGACTGAATCAATGTGCTGGGTCCAGGACAGATCTCCTGAGATATACACACCCAGGAACTTGAATTTGTTGACTCCCTCCATCCTGTCGATGAAGATAGATTTGTGGATCCAAGGCTTTCCCCTTCTGAAGTTAACAATCAGCTCCTTGGTCTTGCTAATGTTGTGAGCTAATTGGGGTTCTGGCACCATTCAATCAGTTTATCAGAATAAGTCAATTGTAAACATTGGGAATGGAAAATTGTATATATATATATATATATTAAAAACTACAGGCATATCTAACATACCACGAGGATCAAATAAAAATATTGCTTTACCAACATAAAATTATGGAATGAAACACTAACAATTTTGAATCTGTGCCTACCTTATTTGAAAAGGAGTCCGAGGAACAGGATGAAGCAGAAAGTTGATTCAGACAATACTTGAACATAAAAGAGGATATGAAAGAACTGGAGAAAGTTCAAATATAGATGGACTGGATCTCTTATCTCAGGGAAAGGAGAGGCCAAGTAGTGACCTAATAGAGGCCTTTAAAAATGAAAAGTTTATCTATTTGGAAATGTAGCAAGCACCAAAATCAGGGCCATTAATATATAAGAGTTACTGTTAAATCCAATCAAGAACTCATGACAAACATTTTTACATCAAGACTGAATAGAAAATGGAATGACGCCGAAAAGGTAGTATTTGTATATTTCCTTGAAAATTTAAAGGAAAATTAGAGGTAAAAACATGAGTTTGTTAATGGAGTAACCAAGTCTATGCTGACCATTGATCACCTGTTCACACTCATTCTATGTTACCACACCTTCTCACCCATGCTCTACAAACTAGGAGCAAATTTACAGTAACAGTGCCCAATTAATCTGCAACCCTGCACATCTTTGGGATATTGGAGATATGCAGAGCACTTAGATGAAGCCCACTCAGTCATAGGGAAAGGGTGCAAACTCTGCGCAGACAGCACCCAAAATCAGGATTGAACCCAGGTCATTGGTGCTATGAGGCAGCAGCTCTACCAGATGCGCCGCTGTGCCACCCTTTGAGTTAGATGTGGAAATTTGAATGAATCTCTATTTTACACTTTCAAAAGTGCATTCATTGCTCTTTACAGAAACAAAAATAGTTTCATGTGTACATTTGTTAAAATGCAACCACATTTACATCTTGTAAATTTGTTTAATTTTGGATAACTCCCAAATGAACCAGTTTTAAATCAAGGTTCGAAGAACTGAGAACTCATTTGAACAAAATGGGATTTTATAAAAACTATAGGGAAAGGTTAGACAAAACATAATTTTGATAACCTGTGCAAATGAGTTCAAGAATCATTTTGTTACATTCTTTAGGGACAGCAACAAATAGTGCAACCAGCAACTAATCTAGTTAGCTGTTGTGGGCGGCATTGCGGCATAGCGGTAGAGTTGCTGCCTTACAGCTCCAGAGACCCGTGTTCGATGCTGACTATGGGTCACGTCTGTACGGAGTTTGTACGTTTTCCCCGTGACCAAGTGGGTTTTCTCCGAGATCTTCGGTTTCCACCAACACTTCAAAAACGTACTGGTTTGTAGGTTAATTGGCTTGGTATAAATGTAAATTGTCCCTGGTGTGTGTAGGAAAGTGTTAATGTGTGGGGATCATTGGTCGATGCAGACTCAGTGGGCCGTAGGGCCTGTTTCCATGCTATATCACTAAATTAAGCTAAATTTAAAAAATATATTATTTTCAAATCTGAACCAAAATGTTATCACATTTTGCAAACTTTCATTCATTTTGCAACATCTAACAAGTGAGATGTTGCACTTTGGTATATCAAACCAGGGTATGACTCACATGGTGACTTGTAGAGCCCTAGACAGTGTTGCAGAACAGTTTTATCTGGAGTACAGATGCATGGTTCCCTGAAAGTGGGGAGTTAAGTGAGCAGTGTGCTGAAGAAAGTAATCTTGCCTTCATTGGGAAGGATGTTGCGTATAAACATTGGCACATCATGATGCAGCTGTACAAATCTATAACACAAGCCTGCAAGCCCAGGTAACATCCAAGTGAATCTCTTTTGCACCCCTTCCAACTTAATGACATCCTTACTACAGCAGGCAACCAGAACAACTACACAGTATCCAATGCCCTACCCAATGAAGGCTGTACAGTTATTGATGAGACACATTTGGAGTATTATGTGTAGTTATGATTGCCCGCTATAGAAAGGATGTCATTAAGTTGGAAAGGATGCAGAAGAGATTCACCAATATATTACCATGGTTTGCAGGCTTGTACTGTATTATAGAGAGAGGTTGAATAAGCTGTAACTTTCTTCTTTGAAGTGTAGGAGGCTGAGGGTTGACCTCATTGAATAGTACAAGATCATGAGGGGCTTGGATGTAATAAATGCTCATAGGCTTTTTCACATTTTAGAGGATTCTCGAACTAAAGGTCAATGGCTTAAGGTGTGAGGGTAGAGATATGAGACATATTAACAGCAACTTTTTCACTCAGAGGGTAACCCATATCTGGAGCAAGCTGCAAGAGGAGTATAATAGTGGATACAATAATGTCATTGAAAAGACATGTGGATATACATGGAAACGAAGGGTTTAGAGGGCTGGAGGCCAAATGCAGGCAAATGGGACTAGTCCAGACTGATGACTTGGTTGACCAAGGTGGACTGAAGAGTCTGTTTCCATGTTGTATAGCTCTATGACTGTAAATGGCCTGTCCCACTTAGGCGACTTTTGAGGCGAGTGCAGGAGACTCTGCACCCTCCACATGATCGCCACATGTTCCCTAGTGGTCTCTGGTGAGTCTCCTTCATGGTCACGAGGAGTTCCCGCATTTTGGGAACAAGTCGCGGCCTCAGTATGGTCACTGCAAAATGTTCAACATGTTGAAATGGAGAAAATCGATAATCCTGTCATTTAGGTGCAGTTGTAGTGGGGTCGCCATGTAGTTATGGGTAGTCGAGTTAGGGGTGGGTAGTGTTAGTTAATCACCTTTGCTGACCGGTCATTTTCATTGGCTCATTGTGGGAAAAAAACCTAAGCACGAATTTTCAGAACTAAGGATAACCGACCGGTAATGTTGAATGCCTGCCAAACTTCACAGCTGTGTATCTCTGGCTTATTAACAGTTGGCTGGCTTCTTAAAAGTCTCAACCCCTTCTCGCCCCCCCCCCCCACCCCCCCCCCCCTTCTCCGCCCTTCTCCCCTCCCACCCCCCCTTTTAAAAGGACTTACCGTACACTGTGCTAGCTGTCTTAAGGGCCTGTCCCACTAACGCGACTTTTCAGCGACTGTCTTTGAACTTCAAGCTCAAGGGCACTCCGCTGAAAAACCTCGAGCTGGATCGACCGTCCGCGATGAAACCACAAGCCGGATTGACCGTCTGCACGTGCACACACACACACGCACACACACACACACATCGCAATGGCGGGGGCCAGGGAAAGCGGGGAAGCGTTGTCTGAAATTCACACCCACGGTGAACAGGGAGCTAAAAGGCAGCTGGCACAGTTACGGTAAGTCCTTTAGGGGAGGGGGGAGAGGGGGGGAGAAGGGGAGAGGGGAAAGTAGGGGAGAGAAGGGGAGGGGAAGGAGGGGCAACCTTTTTTTTACTCGCGGACATTCTTCAGCATGTTGAAAAGAATGCCGCGACCGAGCTGATGTCTCGAGTGTGCGGGGACATCTCTTTAGCATGAAGGAGAGTTTAAAGACCTCCTAGGACCTCATGTCGACCATGCTGCGAGTATGAGTGGAGGGCAAACTCTTCTAAACTTGCGAATTAGGTCACCACAGTGGGACAGGCCCTTCAGCCTTCCTGTTCATCGTGGTGTGTGTCTGTATCACCTTGGCTTTGCACCATGTGAATTTCAGACAGCGATGCACCCCGCTTTCCATGGCCCCCGCATTTGCGATGTGTGTGAGTTCCACTCTGACTGTCGCTGTTCCAGTTCACTGTTTTTCAGGCGACTGCTTCAAACTTGACAGTCGCCGGCAGTCCGCTGAAAAATCGCCTAAGCTTTAGACCCATATAATTTGTTTCTTTCAATGATGTGTGGGTAGTTTTTGGCATGTACTGTAAGGTTCATTTGGATCCTTCATTTAGTTACCCATTACCCAAACCTAAGACTGAAATATTATAATAACAACAAAAGATCAAATGATGAGAAATCAACGTGAAAAAATTGTTGTCCTTTGCTGTGAAATGTTTTTTTGTCAGTGCTACCAGTTTATTAACCACACCATTGACTATTAAAATGAAAGCCATTGATACGGTATTCTACAGACTAGAACAGGTTTCCATGACTGTGGAAATAAAAACTACACAGTACAGCCCAATGTGAAATACAATGAGCAGATGTACATCAAAATAATGATGATTAGAACTTTGACAGCATCAGAGATTACCATGATTAGTGAATTGGGCCACGATTAATAGACGATAAATAGTCCAGACCTATTTTCTGATCACATGAAATCAAATGCACATAGAAGGCTCAATGCTTAAATAATACAGGTGCACAACCTTTTATCCGAAAGCCTTGGGACCAGACACTTTTCGTAATTCAGAATTTTTCGGCTTTCGGAATGGAAGATTTTTAGCGTAGATTTTAACGGCTGGCTCAGTGGTAGAGTGCTCGGCTCATATCCGCAAGGTCGCGAGTTTGCGCCTCGATCCCGGCAGTTACTCGATCGCGAGTTTGAGTCTTCAATGTAGTTTTTTCTTGCAGAATAGGAGAGAATAGGGAGGGTTAGGCTGGGATCATTCTCTGCGAGATAATCTTAGTGCGGGAGACAAGTGTAGGAGAGGTGTACTGACTGTGTGGGCAGAACTTTGGAAGTGATTGCCCACCATTCTCAAAAAGGAGCTGGAGAGGGGAGGGAGGGGGTCACACACATGGCCTGGAAGCAGAGGGGTGTAGGTGGGGTGAAACTTAAGGAAGCGACAATCTGCTGCTACCTGCCCGCTGAGTTAAAAAGTTCTCATGCAAGACTCACGATACACTGTGTATCGTGAGTCTACTGTGGGAACTTTTTTAACTCAGCGGGCAGGTAGCAGCACATTGTCAATTATTAACCCTCGCGCAATATACCCTCACCTTCTCTTTTATGAATGGGGATTTAGTTCCCCTTTCTTCGAGGACCGACCGGAGGTTCCGCTATCACCTTTGCGGGCCGCCCACGGTGAACGTTTTCAAGGACCTTTCTTCAAGGACTGAAAAAATGTCGCTATTCGGAGGTTTTCGTTATTTGGAACTTCGGATAAAAGGTTGTGCACCTGTACTCCCAAATGCTACATGCAAACAGTGCACAGGACTAGTTATATTTACTGGAAAACATTACCCTCTTTGTCTAAGCATTGCACAGGACTAGCACTATACAGACTAGTAAAGAATAAAGATAAATAGACAATAGACAATAGACAATAGACAATAGATAGATGCAGGAGTAGGCCATTTGACCCTTCGAGCCATCAATGTGTTCATGGCTGATCATCCCCAATCAGTTCCCCGTTCCTGCCTTTTCCCCATATCCCCTGACTGCTATTTTTAAGAGCCCTATCTAGCTCTCTCTTGAAAGCATCCAGAGAACCTGCCTCCACAGCCCTCTAAGGCAGAGAATTCCACAGACTCACCACTCTCTGTGAGAAAAAGTGTTTCCTCATCTCTGTTCTAAATGGCTTACTCCTTATTCTTAAACTGTGGCCCGTGGTTCTGGACTCCCCCAACATCGGGAACATGATTCCTGCCTCTAGCGTGTCCGAACCCTTAACAATCTTATATGTTTCAATGAGATTGCCTCTCATCCTTCTAAACTCAAGAGTGTACAAGCCCAGCTGCTCCATTCTCTCAGCATATGACAGTCCCGCCATCCCGGGAATTAACCTTGTAAACCTATGCTGCACTCCCTCAATGGCAAGAATATCCTTCCTCAAATGAGGGGACCAAAACTGCACACAATACTCCAGGTGTGGTCTCACTAGGGCTCTGTACAACTGCAGATGGACCTCTTTGCTCCTATATTTGATTCCTCTTGTTATAAATATTAAAACGTTTTGGAAATATAGTCATATATATATATACATAGTTCATCTGAATAAACAATTAAAATAATCTTCTGCATTTTGTGAAGAGAAATGGCCAAGAAGAGCCAACAGTTATTTCATGACTTTACCGAGTAGCAAACAAATGTTTTTGTAATATGATCATATTAAGTAATTGAATCATTTGACCATAAATGGATTCCATCATTTCAAATTGACATCACCGTAGCTTACTTTGGCAATTACGATTAGAATTCTATCTTTATATTTACAGTAATCTCCCTTCCAGTTCAAACAATACTACAGCCCCCAATACAATATACATAAATGCCAGAGGTGCTCATTTTATCATTTGGAAATCAAATCGTTCAGTACCATAAAAAGTCATAGGGTTCCATAGATATTGCCTCCTCTGATATTATCAGTGCCAAATTTGTACTAAACAAATCCAGGTGTGTGAAACTTTACAAGGGTCACAAGGCAGTATAACTCTATGGTCCTTTAATAGTTTATTGTATTTACAAATTCTAAACAAATATTATTTTGCTATTCCCCTTAACAAATCTTTCCCTTTAAATATTACTCACATGTTTAGTTCTCCAACTCCTGTTGATTTTAAACATCACTCATCTAGCAATTGCTTGCAGGAGTCTGTTCTCATGTGCACAAAGGATCAATCCCATCTACAGTTCCCTACAAGTTCTAAGGCCTGACCCTTTTTTGTGGTGTAAAGAACACACCTGTCAATTTGTAAAAATAATGAACTGCAGATGCTGGTTTACAAAAAAAAGACATTCCGGGTCAGTGAATCAGTGCAGTGTCCATCCAATTTGATGTTTTAATCATTAACACTTGTCTAAGATTATCTGTGCTTATGTATAGTGATACTTGTATTGAACTGTATACAAAAAAAGGATTTCACTGTGCCTCGAGTACACGTGACAAATAAAGTTCCAGAGAATAAACCACTTAAATTCCCAATACTATTATGGAATTGAAACCCCAATGTTTAGCTTAATTGGCAGTGCAGTATGGTTTACTAGATTAAAAATGTTATGTGTGGTTGTACATGAAATATACAACAATATTCAATAACGCTATAGATGTAAAGTTAAATAATTATGTCTTTATAATTGGAGCTTGACCATTTTTTTATTTATCTAAGAAAACTCTCTGATTTACTTTTTTAGAAAACAGAAATGATGAGAAGCATGTTTAGTGGCTCTATGGAATTTTATGAAAATTAAGGTAGAATTTTCTTTAGACAGACATTATAATGTTTAATCATTAAGTGTAAACATCCAGGGCTGTTGTTCACATTTGTAAGGTGCCAAGTGAGAATGTTCACTCAATAAATCTTTGCTGATTCTGAAAGGAAAACAGGGGTTTTAAGAAGGCAGACAATTAGATTTAAAGGAGCATTGTGCCCTTTGGTTATTGACCTCACCCACCAGAAATAATTTATCTTTACTCAGAGTAAGTTAACTACATTTTCTTTGTTCCAAGAAGCAAGTTTCTATTTTTGTCAATCTGTAACCGTAACTGTTATTCCCAATGGCAGCATTTTAGATATTTTCAGTGCTCTTTCCAAATTCTTCATGACCATTCTAAAATATGGTTCCTAAAATGGAAGACTGGATGTTATTCTTCATTTATAACTAAATTAATATTGTATATAGAATTAGCCAATCTTCTTGGCATTTTTTCTCCATTGCTCCACCAACAACATCATAAAGGACACACAAGGTGCATTTTCCCCAAAACTACCCTCTGGAATGTTGATCAAGAAGGATATTCCTTAGACGCACAAGAGGCTGCAGATGCTGGAATCCTGTGTAGAACACAACGTGCTGGAGTAACTCAGCAGGTCAGGCAGCATCTCTAGAAGAAAAAGGGTCCTGATCCGAAACGTCATGTATCCATGTCCGCCGGAGATGCTGCCTGACCCGTCGAGTTACTCCAGCAAAGAGAGCTCAGGTTCACTCTGGAATTAAAGTCCACTGCCAAATCACATTCAGTTTCCTCTTTTGGCCTATTCATCTTATCTTGAGCCCAACCTGATCATAGCAGTAGGTAACACAATGGCACAAATTGCAGAAGTTTAGGCCTATTGAGATAGTTTCCTGCATCTTGTTTATGCCCAGAGGCAATTGACAACCAATTTAAACATAATTACATTTGCTCAGTCACCAACATGCAAGCCTAGCAAATACTGTTTGTGATTTCAGAGTAAGTCTACTGATATGATATTCCTGGTTAATGCAGTTGTTGGCACTTTGATAAAGGATTGATAACAGCTCGAAGAATATCACACAATCACATGAACTGTTCTGTGATTATCACTGAAGTAACTTCTATTTAGGTTCTATTCAGGTTTACAGAAACTATAAATATTATAAATATTAAGCTTTGAAATGAACTACGAGAAGAAAACATGTTTCTTGAAGATTTATGAATAAATTGACCATGAGAAGAGATTTTAAAACGTCAAATCATCAAATAGCTTCAGATATAACTGCAGGGATTGCTGAAAGAAACTGAGCAATAAAACAGCTGTAAAGCAAAGATTTGACTTTAACTATTTTAATTGATTGAAAGAAAATAGTATTTCAGTGATAAAATCTAAAATGGAAGGACCAGGTTTGTCATCAAGAATGGCTTGTAAGCAGACTTTAAATATACATGAGGTTGGCAGATCAATCAGTACAGTCTAGTCCACTTAAGTATGTTAGATAAGATAAAGTTCCATTTGAGAGCAAGCATGATAATATATGGATTTTTTCTTGTTCATTCCTCAGCTCCTTTCAATTACTTACTTGACAGTGATGTGTGGCCACATTCAGCTTGTGTATATATTGGGAACCGGAAAAACAACGATGGAAAATAACCTTAGGTGAGGAGATTAAGCTCATCAGAATCGTTCAAAATGCAGATGTGCAATCACTACAGAAAGTAAAACATAAGCCAATTCAAACGCAACATTCCACAGTTATATTCCAAAACACATATATGTCTAGGCCGAAGTACCAGCTTCAGGTTAATGTACTTCATCAAATGGCTACATGTGGAAAATAACTTCTGAGATTGGTGGATAAATATCAAATACATATGCGAAGATGGATTTAGGTTGAATCACGATTCATACAATAGTAATTTAAGAATAAATTGACCATGAGAAGATTTAAAAAAAAGTTAAATCATCAAATAGCTTCAGATAAAATTGCATGGATTGCAAAGAAATAATTGATTGAAAGAAAATAATATTTCAGTGATAAAATGGTGGCTTGGTTGCTTTGGCTTGAAGTTGAAAGGCACTACTTACTGCAAATGGTGGCTTGGGTGTGGCTTGGGTGTTGCTTGAAGTTGAAAGACACCACTTACTGCAAATGGTGGCATGAAGTTGAAAGACACTACATACTGCAAATGGTGGCTTGGTTGCTTTGACTTGAAGTTGAAAGGCACTACTTCCTGCAAATGATGGCTTAGGTGTGGCTTGGGTGTTGCTTGAAGTTGAAAGGCACTACTTACTGCAAATGGTGGCTTGGGTGCAATGGCTTGAAGTTAAAAGGCATTACTTACTGCAAATGGGGGTGTGGGTGCATTGGCTTGAAGTTGAAAGGAACTACTTACTGCAAATGGTGGCTTGGGTGCAATGGCTTGAAGTTGAAAGGCATTACTTATTGCAAATGGTGGCATGAAGTTGAAAGGCATTACTTACTGCAAATGGTGGCTTGGGTGCTTTGGCTTGAAGTTGAAAGCACTACTGACTGCAAATGGTGGCTTGGGAGCTTTGGCTTGAAGTTGAAAGGCACTACTTACTGCAAATGGTGGCTTGGGAGCTTTGGCTTGAAGTTGCAAGGCACTATTACTGCGAATGGTGGCTTGGGTGTGGCTTGAAGTTGAAAGGCACTACTTACTGCAAATGGTGGCTTGGGTACAATGGCTTGAATTTAATAGGCACTACTTACTGCAAATGGGGGCTTGGGTGCAATGGCTTGAAGTTGAAAGGCATTACTTACTGCAAATGATGGCATGAAGTTGAAAGGCACTACTTACTGAAAATGGTGGCTTGGGTGCTTTGGCTTGAAGTTGAAAGGCACTATTACTGCAAATGGTGGCTTGGTTGCTTTGGCTTGAAGTTGAAAGGCACTACTTACTGCAAATGGTGGCTTGGGTGTGGCTTGAAGTTGAAAGTCATCACTTACTGCAAATGGTGGAATGAAGTTTAAAGGCACTACTTCCTGCAAATTATGGCTTGGGTGTGGCTTGGGTGTGGCTTGAAGTTGAAAGGCACTACTTACTGCAAATGGTGGCTTTGGTGCAATGCCTTGAAGTTAAAAGGCACTACTTACTGCAAATGGGGGCGTGGGTGCATTAGCTTGCAGTTGAAAGGCACTACTTACTGCAAATGGTGGCATGATGTTGAAAGGCACTACTCACTGCAAATGGTGGCTTGGGTGTTTTGGCTTGCAGTTGATAGGCAGTACTTACTGCAAATGGTGACTTGGGTGCAATGGCTTGAAGTTGAAAGACATTACTTACTGCAAATGGTGGCTTGAAGTTGAAAGCACTAACTGCAAATGGTGGCTTGGGAGCTTTGGTTTGAAGCAAATGGTGAAAGGCACTACTTACTGCAAATGGTGGCATGGGTGCATTGGCTTGAAGTTGAAAGGCACCACTTACTGCAAATGGTGGCATGAAGTTGAAAGGCACTACTTACTGCAAATGGTGGCTTGGGTGCTTTGGCTTGAAGTTGAAAGGCACTACTTACTGCAAATTGTGGCTTGGGTGCAATGGCTTGAAGTTGAAAGTCATCACTTACTGCAAATGGTGGAATGAAGTTTAAAGGCACTACTTGCTGCAAATGGTGGCTTGGGTGCTTTGGCTTGAAGTTGAAAGCACTACTTACTGCAAATGGGTTATAAAACCCGGAAGTGTGGGTGTGGCTCAGTCTCTGCATGATGGGGGAGGGAGAGGTCATGACTCTGTCTGTGAATCAACTGAACACACTGAATGTCTACTGAAGTGTTAGTTTGGTGTTTTGTGTGGTTTTATGGTGGTTTCACCCTGCATGAAATGGTAAGCTGCATTTAAATTTGGTGGCCTTGCACCCTGCTTGAAGTGGAATGAAACTGCACTTGAATTTTGCGGCATTGCATCCTGCTTGAAGTGGTATGAAACTGCACTGAATTTGGTGGCCTTGCACCCTGCTTGAAGTGGTAGGAAACTGCACTTGAATTCGGTGGCCATGCACCCTGCTTGAAGTGGTAGGAAACTGCACTTGAATTCGGTGGCCTTGCACCCTGCTTGAAATGGTAGGAACATGGATTTGAATTTGGTGGCCATGCACCCTGCTTGAAAAGGAATTTCAAGGAATAGTCATGAGTCAACTGCCAGCCCACCAGCCGTGAGTGAGCTGCCAGCAGATCGGGCTTGAGGGACTGAGCTACCACCCCCAAGAACCCATACCAGCACTCCAGAAAGCCCCCTTATTGGCTACCAATATTGGAATTGGTGGAGAGGTGGAATATTGCATCGGGGGACCAGCCCTCACGTGTGAACATGGGACCCAACGGGTCCCACTTAGTCTAGTCCTTCCTATAATTAGGCGACCAAAATTGTACACCATACTCCAGAATTGGCCTCACCAATGCCTTGTACAATTTTAACATTACATCCCAACTTCTATACTCAATGCTCTGATTTATAAAGGCCAGCACACCAAAAGCTTTCTTTACCACCCTGTTTACATGAGATTCCACCTTCAGGGAACTGTGCACAGTTATTCCTTGATGGGCTGAATGGCCTAATTCTACTCCTATTCCTTATGACCTTATGACATTGATGATCTGGCCAAAAAGATGCACTAATGCATCTCACTCCTCAGATGACTAAGGAAATTTGGCATGTCCCAAGGACTCTAACCATTAGCACCATGGAAAGCATTCTCTTGGGATGCATCACAGCTTAGTATGCCCAAGACTGCAAGAAATTGCAGAGAGTTATGAACACAGCCCAGTCTATCAAAGCAAACCAGCCTACCTTCACCTGTTCCAACTACCTGTACATTTCACATGGCCTCGGGAAAGCAGACAACTAAAGTCCTAAAGCCTCTAAAGTCTAAAGTAAAGTCTAAAGTGTAAAACAGAAATTATTTTCAATGTCTAAAAGGCATAAAGTACAATACAAATAATTAAATAAACATATACTAGCTCGTTCTTCCCCCATCATCGCAGACCTACAGTTAAATGAATGTTTGCTGAACCTAGGGGGCAGTGAACAGCAGATTCCCCAGAGTACATAGCACATTGAACATGGAAAAGAACAGCACAGCAATAGGCCCTTCTGCCCACAATGTCTGTGCCAAACTTTATGCCAAGCTAAACTAATTTCATCGGGTTGAATCTGATCCATATCCCTCCATTCCCTGCATATCCAAGTACTTATCTAAAAGCCTCTTAGACGCCACTACCATATCTGTCTCCACCACCACACCTAACAGTGGATTCCAGGCAGGGCCGGATTTATGTATAAGCTTCACAAGCTTAGGGCCTCGAGGTCTATGGGGGCCTCGGCAGAGCCAGATTTACCTATAGGCTTCAAAGGCTGAAGCCTAGGGCTTCAAAATCTATTTCGGCCAAGGTGTTTTTTTACACAGAGTAAAAAAAGTCCCGAGAAAAAATAAATTGGAGCGCAATCAGCGTTTCCACTTTGACGGAAATTACCCGAAATTCTGGTTCCGGCCCGCTGGAAGTTTTGGGGAATAAAATTGCGACCACCCACGCCTGCGCAGTTGGGGGAAGCATGTGACGCAGTAGCGACGCAAAATGATGCTGTCTCTCCACGCATGCGCAGTGCGCCCGGGCGGGTTCAGATCTCCATTTGCACTCCACACACACAATCACCTCAATGCCTCGTGTACCAAAGGTCCGAGGTGTCTACTCCAGGTAAGTAGTGGAATATTGCGTGGCGGGAGTGCCCGTTTCTCCGGTCCGGGGGGGCGTGGGGTGGGGGCTGTGGTGTCTGCGGCGCAGAGTCGGAGCCTTGCTACGTGGGAGAGAGAGGGGGGATGTGAGAGGGGGGAAAGGGGAGGTGCCAGTTTCTCCGGTCCAAGGGGGGGGGGAAATGGGGTGGGGAAAAAATTGTGGTGAATCTCTGGAATTCTCTGGCGCAGAAGTCGGCCAGCCATTGCTATATTTAAGAGTGGGAGGCCCTTGAGGGATCAGGGGTATGGATGTGATACTGAGGGGGGAAAGAATGGGGTGCAGGCTCGAAGGGCTGGTTTGCAACAGAGGGGGGGAGAGAGGGAGAGGGAAAGGGGAGAGATGGCAAATAAGTTTTTATTTACTGCAAAAACTTACAGTATTTTATTTGCAGTGTTTGCATGCTCCTTTATAACCATATTTATAACATTTTACGTAACATTTCACAGTACAACTTGATTATTAAAACAAGGTCAGCTTCAATTCTTGATTTAAAAATATATATACAACAATGATCCCAATCATCCCATTCCAAACACTCGTTACTTTTGACTCAACCAAAATTATTTCTGAAATATTGGTCATAAATTTGGTGCAAAAATGCTCCTAAATAAGGTTCAGAATGCACCAGAGAGCATCTAAAACCCCAGAGCTTCCAGGGCCCTTAAGTGGGCCATGGACCCCTCCACAAGGGTCTTTGAGCTTTACACTTGTGATATGCACTGCATGCACTTATTTCACATAACTTTTTGTAATCCTGCCATGCCACCCACTTTTTGAAAAGCTTCATATGGGCCTGGTGTATAATATTTTTGACACTGTCATAGGCCTTTCTTACATATGCTGTCACAACGCACTGCAGTCTCTAAACAACACTTCAGTAATTTTCCTTGCCCTCCATTTCAGAATAATAGTGCTTTAAGCCGATAACTCGACACTAGCACTGGCAATAAATAAAAAAGCGCAGCTTTCCAGCCCTTATCTCATTGGCCACGCTCGGCTGCACATCGGTGTCAATCTGGTGGACTCTTCCATCTTCCTCTCGTCATGGGGGTGGGGGATTGGGATGGGCCTCACAAGTGGAATAGCCTAGGGTCTCTCTTCATCTAAATCCGGCAGTGATTCCAGGCACTGTTGTAAAAAGACATCTCCTTTAAATTTTTCCCCTCTCGCCTTAAAGCTATGCCCTCTAGTCGTTGGCATTTCCACCCAGGACAAAAGGTTCTACCTGCCTATGACTATATACCTCCATCAGGTAACCACCAGGCCTCTGGCCATTCTGGGGAATCCCATTGAGATATTACTTAGCCAATGGACTTCACATCATAGGTTCCAGCATCAGAATGCAGTGAGGAAGTGGATGACAGAGCTCAAATACAAAATTTGGGACTTGTTTTTGCTGGAGACCAGGACCTATTGGGGCTTTTATCATTTAAAAATAAATTGGATAGTTATATGGACGGGAAAGGTATGGAGGGTTATGGTCTGAACACAGGTGTATGGGACTAGGGGAGAATACGTGTTCAGCACGGACTAGAAGGGTCGAGATGGCCTGTTTCCGTGCTGTAATTGTTATATGGTTATATGGACTTAAGCTGAGAGATGCGAGTAGTGTTTTGCGCAACTGCTGGAAAAAATATAACAAAATCTGGATTACTACCATAACGCAATAAATGCCGATTCATTTGAATATTTTAATGAAAATCACCTTTGCCAGATCATTTATCAAGGGAAGTATTGGGAAGGAGGGATAATTGTTCTATCCCCCAGGATAGTGCTCTCTCTCTCTCTTTTTTTTTTCTTTTTCAAGGACTTTATTCAGCAAAAATGCATAGTACATCACATCAAACACATGCAGAGGTTACAATACCTCAAGCAATCATTATAATACAATGATGCAGTTATTGTTTACAATGCTCTCGACCCCCCAGTACTCACAAAAGGCCTCCAGAGTGGACACCGCATGTTTCCTCTCCAGGGACACGCAAGCACATATGTAGGCCCGGCAGAGGGGCAGGCAGCCGACTCTGGCATGACCATCGACCGCCCGCTGCCTGGACCCACAAATGGCCATCATGGCCAGGCCCAGGAGCAAACCGACAGGGAGGTTAATCCTGGCAGATGATGCAGTCGAGAAAACCGAGCAATCACTACATCCTCCACAGGTCACCAGGGTCAGTGAACATAAGTACATCATTGGCATAAGCCGAAAGAACCACCTCCACCCCGGTCCTGGTAGAGCCAGGCCTGTCAACTGCCTCCGAAGAAGACACAGGAACGGCTCCTCACAGACCGAAGTACAATTGACCAGACATGGGACACCCCAGACGAACCCCCCTCCTAAAGTGAATGGGAGCCAACATCACATCATTATCCTTCACGAGACACTCCACTGTTACATACAAAAGCCAGACCTGGGCTACAAAATGCGGTCCAAATCCGAACGCTTGCAACGTCCCGAAGAGGTAGTCATGCTCTACCCTGTCAAAAGCCTCCTGACCAAGAGACAGAAAAGCAGCTGATTGACCAGAACCCCGAGATAGATGAAATAGGTCCCTAACCAGGTGGATGTTATCCTGAATGGACCGGCCAGGGACTGTATAGGACTGATCAGGGTGGATCAGGTGATTTGCCATCACCCGTGCAAAAAACGTTGTATTCTATACAGAGGAGAGAGACCGGGTGCCAGTTCTTCAACTGTTTGCCCTTCTTGGTCAGCAGGACAATGACTGCCCTACGCCACGAGAGGGGCATCTCCCCGGATGCCAGGCTCTCCCCCAGGTCCTTCATGTAATCACCCCCCAGGATATCCCAGAAGGCTCTAACAAATTCTACTGTCAACCCATCCAACCCAGGGGACTTGCCCCTCCTGAGCTGGTGCAGGGCACGAGTCAACTCCTCCAATGATAAGGGGTCATCAAGAAGATCGGACACCTCCCTATCTACAGTCAGTAAACCCTCCCACAGGTCCCACTGAGCCTCCCTGCTGAATCCATCTGCGGAGAACAGGGACCCATAAAAGGACTGGACTAAAGCACTGATCCTCTCTGGGTCTGTGACAGAGGAGCCATCATCCGCGAGCAGCTCAACGAGCTGTTTGCGGGCTCCCCGCCCTTCCTCCAGAGAGACAAGGAAAAGTGACACACACACGGTCCAGATCGTGCAGCATCTGGGCCCACGACCTCACGTAAGCACCTTGGGACCGCTCATGCAGCAGGTCCCTCAGCGCTCCCTTTCTCTCCTGATACTCTCCCCACTCACAGGAGTCCTCATCAATCCGACCCAGGTGAGTCTCTGCGTCAAGTAACTCCTTCTCGAGCCTCTCGACTGCCGAGTCCTGCATTCCGGTCGACCCCCACGTGTATTCCTGGCAAAAGAAACGGATGTAAGCTTTCCCCATATCCCACCACTGCTTAAGAGAAGGGAAGCTCCTTTGCCTCTCTATCCACTTCACCCAAAACCGACTGAATGACTCCTGGAAACACCGATCCTCTAGCAGCCGGTTATTAAAGTGCCAGTACGCAGACCAAGCCCGTGTGCACGCCGGATTAAAGTCTACTTGCACCAGACAGTGGTCCGAGCATGGCACCAGCCACATTGAGACCGCCAAGACATGGGAGACATGCACACTGGAAATGTACATGCGATCGATGCGGGAACCACCCCTCTCAGACCTCTGCAAAAAAGCGCTGGAATCAGGGTGGAGGTTCCGCCATGCATCAACCAACTCAAAAGAATCAATCGCTACAGCAGGGGCACACTGAGTACCAGAGCGATCTCGCACCTCAAGTGTGCAATTGAAATCCCCCCCAAGGAAGACGCACTCTGCATAGAAACATAGAAACATAGAAAATAGGTGCAGGAGGAGGCCATTCAGCCCTTCGAGCCAGCACCGCCATTCATTGTGATCATGGCTGATCGTCCCTTATCAATAACATCGTGCCTGCCTTCTCCCCACATCCCTTGACTCCACTAGCCCCTAGAACTCTATCTAACTCTCGTAAATCCATCCAGTGATTTGGCCTCCACTGCCCTCTGTGACAGGGAATTCCATAAATTCACAACTCACTGGGTGAAAAAGTTTTTTCTCACCTCAGTCTAAAATGACCTCCCCTTTATTCTATGACTGTGGCCCCTGGTTCTGGACTCGCCCAACATTGGGAACGTTTTCTTATCCGCTATCGATAGTGCTCAACAGAGCAGTCACCCCCTAAAGTAGGCAGGCCTGCATTGTGCCGGTGCTGGGGATGTACACGTTAATGGAATGTAACGGCATGCCGTCCAGTCTCACGGCCAGATAGAGCAAAGACCTGGCACAACTTCCTGAACCTTCAGGATCTCTGGCTGGAAAGTCGGGGCGAACAGAAAAGCCACCCCACTCGAATTTGTGCTGAGGTGGCTCATGTGGACCCACCACCTTCCCACTCCAGTCGCCAGGTGGGTTAATCACTAACAACAGTATGCGTCTCTTGCAGAAAACTCACTGCATATTTCCCCTCTCTGAGAAATGATAGATGATGAAATCTACGAAAGTCCCCCCTACCGCCATTTAGGTTTAGACTGGCAATTGTGAATGTGCAAGCACACTAGAGTTGTTTCCTCACACTCGTCATGGGAGCGGGGACCCTATCTCTTAGGAACTTCAAAAAAATTCCCCATACTGACGCTTCTCAGACTCGGGAAGACCACTGTCTTCGCTGCCAAAGATAACATCATGTGTCTTAATAAATCCGGGCAGATCCGTCCAGCGTCCCCCTGCCACTTCAATTTTAGTTTTAGAACTCTTGTTCTAGAGGCTTGAAATAGGTATGTTACAAAACCTACCTGAATCGTCATTGGGAATCTGCCCTCAGCCATGTCGGCGATTTTGGCGCTGTTTGGAGGGGGCGGGTTTAAAACGCGATTTTTACTAGGCTGTACTAATCGCACATGTTCAGCCTAGTAAATCATTAACGAAAAATCGCTGCAAGACCCGGTCGCAAAAGGTATTATTAGTTTTATAGGCCTCGATAATATAGTTATAATAGTTTTAAAATTACTCTCTGATTTCGCAACCTCTAGCAGCCCCAGGGTTTTATAAAGCAAACAATTAAAGGTATGTACCTTATTTTTACATTAAATGGGGCATATATATAACCCTATATATCAAGTTATCTATAACGAATAGTTCATTTTGGGCTTTTTATATCCCGCAGTATTTTTCTCGGCATTTGAGGGCACTAATCCAGCGCTATGTCAATGTTCTAAACCAGCGCGTTCCACATGAACCCACTAGAAAGCCGATTTAAATGGGCATTTATTTACAGCAATTGAACACTAAATTCCTTCCATTTGGCCTATAAATTAATGTAAATTAGATATAAAAATCATGTTATATTGTGAATTATTTGTGAATAATCTTTGGACACTTAGGCTATTTAAAAATGTTAATCTTTCCTTAAGAAATGGGCGTTTGACTATCCAAGATCACAGCTTTTTTGTAATGTCCATTGAAAATCAATAGGGAACAAGATGCTAATTTCCGAGTATGAAAATGGTCATAACTTTTTTAATACTTGAGATATGAAAGTGAATTTGGTGTCAAATTAAACTTATTGTTATGCTTTATCTGATGGGATAAATTGCAGACTTGATTTTTTAAATCTCAAAATTTTGTAACATTGCTACTTGAAAGGCTCGAAGATAACAACCCCTCGAGCTCAGCACTGGAATCCGGGCAATCCACCAACCCACTCACACCTGGAGCACCATCCTCCCCTGTACTGCGCTCAAGGTCATTGTCAGAGTTCGAAGGACTACAGCTAGCTGTCAGCTCGCCCACCCCACTGCACAAGCCGGCCCCATCACTCTCCCCCTCCTCCAGCATGACACCACCCCCAGGATCAATGCCGAGGGAGGGTCCCGATACCCCTGACAGCAACGAGCTGTCCGGTGAAAGGCCAGGCTCCTGCACTCTCCCCTCACCCCCCTCCCCCCCACCCCCACCGTCTGGGCCTGGGGAAGAAAAACCAAAAGGCACCCCCAGGGCCCGTGGTGGGAGACACCCCCGGAATCTGAAGGAGGGTCACGAACGGAAACAGCACCGATCCCCACTTCACCCAGAGTACCCGACCACTGACAACACCCAGAGCGTCTCTACCCTCCACCATCAGGGGAGTAACCTCAATAGACCCACTGAAAGAGCTCTCCCCCTCCCCACCCCCCCCCTCCCTCTCTCCCCCCCCCCCCCTCCTCCCCCCTCCCTCTCCCTCTCCCCCTCCCCCCCCCCCCCCCTCTCCCCCCCCCCCTCCCCCCCAAGCTCCCCCCTCTTCCCCCCCCTCTTCAAGCCAAAGCAACCATGCCACCATTCGCAAAGTAGTGCCTTTCAACTTCAAGCCACCATTCGCAGTAAGTGCCTTTCAACTTCATGCCACCTTTGCAGTAAGTAGTGCCTTTCAACTTCAAGCTACATGCACCCAGCCACCATTTGCAGAAAGTGGGGTCTTTCAACTTCAAGCCACACCCAAGCCACACCCAAGCCATCATTTGCTGTAAGTAATGCCTTTCAACTTCATGCCACCATTCGCAGTAAGTAATGTCTTTCAACTTCAAGCCAATGCACCCACGCCCCCATTTGCAGTAAGTAGTGCCTTTCAACTTCAAGCCACACCCAAGCCACCATTTGCAGTAAGTAGTGCCTTTCAACTTCAAGACACACCCAAGCCAGTGCCAACCAGGGGGGAAGCCAAGCCAACCAGGGGAGAGGCTTTCTGAAACGCTAGTATGAACCATTTTAGAACCAATAGACATTTTTTGCAAGTTTTAGAACCAATAGACAATTTTTTTTTAGCAAGCTTTAGAACCAATAGACATTTTTTGCAAGTTTTAGAACCAATAGACATTTATTTTGCAAGCTTTAGAACCAATAGACACATTCTGCAAGCATTTTAGAACCACTAAGGGCATTTACATTTGAGTAGACATGTGTTCAGTGTTATTCACAGCTCAGTGAAACATGACCCTCTGCCTTCCTCCATCTTGAAGAGTGAGTGAGGCACACCACTTCCTGGTTTTTTAGTCCCCACCAGCGGGGGCAGCAGAGAGAATGGGGAATTTTGTAAAAACATTAATATCTCTGTCATTTTTAATCGACGGGAACAGTCCTCGGCACACATGTGGCAGAGGGGGGTTCTGAGCAATGTGGCCAAAAATGACAGCATCTCTCGGAAATCGCAGCACAGATGGCCAAAACCGGTCAAGAACAAACTTTTAGTAATATACTGATACTGAGTTCGATGATCAGCCATGATCATATTGAATGGCGGTGCAGGCTCGAAGGGCCGAATGGCCTACTCCTGCACCTAATTTCTATGTTTCTATATAGATATAAATAATATAATATAACAATTACAGCACGGAAACAGGCCATCTCGACCCTTCTAGTCCATGCCGAACATGTATTCTCCCCTAGTCCCATATACCTGCGCTCACACCATAACCCTCCATTCTTTTCCCGTCCATATAACTATCCAATTTATTTTTAAATGATAAAAACGAACCTGCCTCCACCACCTTCACTGGAAGCTCATTCCACACAGCCACCACTCTCTGAGTAAAGAAGTTCCCCCTCATGTTACCCCTAAACTTCTGTCCCTTAATTCTCAAGTCATGTCCCCTTGTTTGAATCTTCCCTACTCTCAGTGGGAAAAGCTTATCCACGTCAACTCTGTCTACCCTCTCATCATTTTAAAGACCTCTATCAAGTCCCCCCTTAACGTTCTGCGCTCCAAAAAATAAAGCCCTAACTTGTTATACCTTTCTCTGTAACTTAGTTGCTGAAACCCAGGCAACATTCTAGTAAATCTCCTCTGTACTCTCTCTATTTCGTTGACATCCTTCCTATAATTAGGCGACCAAAATTGTACAACATACTCCAGAATTGGCCTCACCAATGCCTTGTACAATTTTAACATTACATCCCAACTTCTATACTCAATGCTCTGATTTATAAAGGCCAGCACACCAAAAGCTTTCTTTACCACCCTATCTACATGAGATTCCACTTTCAGGGAACTATGCACAGTTATTCCCAGATCCCTCTGTTCACCTGCATTCTTCAATTCCCTACCATTTACCATGTACGTCCTATTTTGATTTGTCCTGCCAAGATGTAGCACCTCACACTTATCAGCATTAAACTCCATCTGCCATCTTTCAGCCCACTCTTCCAACTGGCATAAATCTCTCTGTAGACTTTGAAAATCTACTTCATTCTCCACAACCTCACCTATCATCTGCATACTTACTAATCCAATTTACCACACCATCATTCAGATCATTGATGTACTTGACAAACAACAGTGGACCCAACACAGATCCCTGTGGCACCCCACTAGTTACTGGCCTCCAACCTGACAAACAGCCATCCACCATTACTCTCTGGCATCTCCCATTCAGCCACTGTTGAATCAATCTTGCTACTCCACCATTAATACCCAACCATTGAACCTTCTTAACCAACCTTCCATGAGGAACCTTGTCAAAGGCCTTACTGAAGCCCATATATACAACATTCACTGCTTTACCCTCATCAATTTCCCAAGTAACATCTTCAAAAAATTCAAGAAGATTAGTCAAACATGACCTTCCAGGCACAAATCCATGTTGACTGTTCCTAATCAGACCCTGTTTATCCAGATGCTTATATATATTTCTCTAAGTATCCTTTCCATTAATTTGCCCAGCACTGACGTCAAACTAACACGTCTATAATTGCTAGGTTTACTCTTGGACCCCTTTTTAAACAATGGAACAACATGCGCAGTACGCCAATCCTCCGGCACTATTCCCGTTTCTAATGACATTTGAAATATTTCTGTCATAGCCCCTGCTATTTCTACACTAACTTCCCTCAATGTCCTAGGGAATATCCTGTCCGGACCTGGAGACTTATCCACTTTTATATTTCTCAAAAGTGTCAGTACTTCCTCTTCTTTGAATCTCATAGTTTCCATAGCTACTCTACTTGTTTCCCTTACCTCACATAATTCAATTCAATTCACATATCACACAGGGCTGAAGATCAAGGTAGGAGAGGGAGAGGAGGGAGGAGAGGGGGGGGGGGGGGGGGGGGGGGGGGGGGGGGGGGGAGGAGGAAAAAAATGAGGAGGGTGGTGAGGTGACAGGAGGAGGATAGTCCCTTTAGGGTCATATATGTTTCAATAAGATCATCCTTTACTCTTGGCTTCTGCATGGACATTAATAGGGCAATTACATTGTTACATGTACATTATGTTATTGTTACATGTATCGAGATATAGTGAAAAGCTTTGTTGTGTATGCTATCCAATCAGATCAGATAATGCAATACATAAATACATTCAAATCAACCTCGTATAATAGATAGAGAAAAGGGGAAGATACGTAGTGCAGAATATAGTTCTCAACATTGCATTGCTGATGGTTCCATAGACAAGGTCTAACGTAAATAATGGGCAGAGGTGACCTCTCTCAACGCCAAATTTTCCCAAACACATTCCTCTTTTCCTTCAGGGTCCCTAATGTTTCCTGATCTCTGTCCTCCTTCAGATCCCCTCCCTAACCCTTACACACCCTCCCTCCCTCTTTCCCATTCAGCCATTTGGCTCCATCCTTCCTTCCCAGCCTCTCTCACCTTTTCCTCCTGCTGTCACCTCACCACCCTCCTCATTGTTTTCTCTCCCTCCCCCCTTTCCCTTTACCTTGATCTTCAGCCCTGAGAAATGTTGAGAAATATCCAATAGTTTAAGTGTCTCAATTGAGGGACATATTTACAAGGTCAGGCAATTCTCATTCAAAGCTGAGATGCATATGAACATTTTCTACATTTGAAAGGTCAGTGAATTGAGCACTCTGTGGAATAGGCACATAAGAAGTGTTGAGGCCTGGGGCAGATCAGCCAGAATTGAAGGCCGGGGAAGGCTTCATGGGAATGTTGTCTCCTTCTGCTCCTATATTTCTGGGTTGTGTTTTAGAGCCTGGTTTTGAATTGCTCTGCCATTGGATTAAGGCGACACTCTGTCAATCCTGTGTGCTAGCTACTGTACAATGGCTGCCCCACAGAAAATAAATTACATGTAAGCATCTTCCACTCAATGATGTGACATTCAGGATATGGAATGTCAGGATTCTCATGGACAGTCCAACAATGAGAAGCCAGAACGTTGCTCGCCTATCAAGTGGCAGGAGATTTCCAGCTCAAATAGCAAGATGGTGGCTACATCTTCTTCCGTGAGAACAAACCAGAAAAGTAAAACTATTTTCATGAAGTGAGCTGTGCCATCAAATATGACACAAAGTGCTGGAGTAATTCAATGGGTCAGGCAGTATCTCTGGAGAATGTGGATAGGTGACGTTTTGGATTGGTCCCTACTTCAGAAGAACCAGCATCTGCAGTTCCTTGGTAGACACAAAATGCTGAAGTAACTCAGAGGGACAGGCAGCATCTCTGGAGAGAAGTAATGGGTGACGTTTCAGGTCGGGTCCCTTCTTCAGGCCAGTTCCTTGTTTCTATGCCATCAAGAATGAGTTGGTCTGTGGTCTCTGCAATTCCCTGTGGGATGAGTGATTACTTTAAAATTCACCAGCTCACTCTAGCATGGAACCAACATGCAAATCTGTGTCAAGGAAGGCTGTGACCTGTCTTGCTGCAATGATGCACCTCTTCAACAAATTTTCTGCACAACTAGAGGTAAACTACAGGAGAATTACAAATTGTTCAACCTATATCATGTTCACTGCAGTAGAACAATTATTGTGTATGCATTCAATGATGTTCCCAGCTCCAAGATGTCATTCACACATTCATTAAGCATTCAGGGAATGAGCTTTACAGATCTAAAAGCTTATAGCTCATTAATTAGATGTCAAGAGAGATGATTAGCAATTATATAACCATTCTTCAAGAACTGTTGACGCATTGCATCTCCAATATGTTCTTGGATTGAGCACTTGTTACCCAGTATAACTGATAATTGATTGGATTATTGTTTAGTGTATATTTATTTTCTGTTTTGTTGCATTTAAAGTGTCTGTAAAGCTGCAGCAAAAAATAAATTCATTTTTCCATTCCCGGTGCATACCCGCAATTAAACACTCCTGACTCTTGGTGTGTTTGCGTGGATAATCTGATGAAAGTATTTGGTCCACGAATGTTGTCACATCAGATCTACCATTCTTATGGGCATGTAGGATAGCTTCATCCACAGAGCACGTTTTAAAAATGAAAAGGATATTCAGTTGGCACAGACATTAATGTTCATGATGGTATATGGACCAAGAAAAGGTGCATTGGCAGGATTTTTGAAATAAAATCCAGGTCACATGAGCATTGGTGGCAAAAATGGTAGCAAAAATGTGAGCCCAGCAGGGATCTGACCATGTTGCAATACGAATCATTTCAGAGCAACAAGATGTATTAATTGCAGAAAAAAGAGCAGAGGCCCTCTGTATTCTGGTCTAAGCAGAACACTGCAAGCTAAAGTGGTAGTGATGAAGCAGTGACCCAATGGAAGGGAAACAATTACAGGAGAAAACCGCAGAAAGGAAGTTTACTTTAAAGTTAAGAAGGATGAGGAATGCAAGGAGAGCATTTAAAGTAGCAAATATGTTGCTAATAGTAATAAAATAAAAATCAGTGAATTCAGCATTAAAGATTAATAATCTAGCCATTGATAAGTATATTGACGTGGATGTTCCAAAGAAGGATGAATATCGATGTCATTTAGAAATAAGAAGAGGATGATCATATTGATAGGATTTTACTATAGGCCCCTCAATAATCAATGGAAATTTGAGGAGCAAGTATATACGGAGATTGTAGATGGCTGTAAGAGTAATGGAGTCGCAAAAGTAGACAACATTAACTTCCCTTATATTGACTAGGAATCCTATAGTGCAAAAAAAAAAAAAAAAATGAAAATGATTCAATTTATTGTCATTGTCAGTGTACAGTACAGAGACAACGAAATGCATTTTTAGTATCTCCCTTGAAAGGGAGACACAGGGCGTCGCGGTGTGCCCGCGCCTGCCGTAACGTGCAATGGGCTTGGATTGTTCCGAATTTCTTAGGTATGTCATAAGGTCATAAGGGATAGGACATTTGGCCCATCAAGTCTACTCCGCCATTCAATCATGGCTGATCTATCTCTCCCTCCTAACCCCATTTCCTGCCTTCTCCCCATAACCTCTGACATCTGTACTAATCAAGAATCTATCTATCTCTGCCTTAAAAATAACCAATGACATGGCCTCCGCAGCCTTTGTGGCACAGATTTCCACAAATTCACCACCCTCTGATGAAATACATTTTTCCTCATCTGCTTCATAAATAAATGTCCTTTAATTCGGAGTCTATGACCTCTAGTCCTAAACTCTCCCACTCTCCACCTCTCCACATCCACTCTATCCAAACCTTTCACTATTCTGTATGTTTCAGTATTCAGTATTTCTTTAATATCATTTTCACTGAGTACTCGCATACACAGAGGAAACGAAAAAACGTTGCTCGATCAGTTTCCATTCAGTGTAGTTAATAAAAAAGGATAAATACATAGAGCTTTAAAAACAAGTTAAAATTACCATGTCTAAAAACAGAAAGTAGGCCTAAAATTTACAATAGAATAAAAACAGACATTCCGACCGACAGTGGCTTTACAGTGGCTTTACTTTGACAGGTGCCTAACTGTCAAAGTATGGACGAGGTTGAATGTGTTGGTGAACGATATTTGGGGAGGGGACAAAGTCCGTTAATCAGTCTTATTGCCTGTGGGGAGAAGCTGTGGAGCATCCTGCTGGTTTTGCAGCTGATACTCCTGTATCTCTTCCCAGATGGCAGAATGGAGAAGATGTGGTGTGATGGGTGGTAGGGGTCCTTGATGATGGAGATGGCTCTACTGATGCTCCTCTTCTTGTAAATCTCCAACAGGAAAGGGAGTGGGGCACCAATCATCCAGCTGGCGGTCTTCACTATCCTGTTGAGTTGATATTGTTCGTAAGCCTTGCAGCTCCCGAACCAGGAAGTGATGCCGTAGGTCATTATGCTTTCAATGGTGCCCCTCTAGAAGGTCCTTAAATGAGCAGTAGGGAGACCTGCTTTCCTTAGTCTCCGGAGAGGGTGGAGCCGCTGCTGAGCTCTTTTGACCACTGCTGTGGTGTTGGTCGTAGAGGTCAGGTCATCCACCACATGGAGTCCTAGGAACTTCACACTGCTGACCCTCTCCACAGCAGCTCCATCAATATGCAGCAGAGTGTGATGTTGTTTTCCCGCCCTCCTGAAGTCGATCACCATCTCCTTGGTTTTTTCCACATTGAGAGTGAGGTTGTGGGATCTGCACCATTCAATGAGGTCCCTCCTCATTCTTCTAAACTCCAGCGAGTACAGGCCCAGTGCCGACAAACGCTCATCATAGGTTAACCTACGCATTCCTGGGATCACTCTCCTAAACCTCCTCTGGACCCTCTCCAGAGCCAGCACATCCTTCCGCAGATATGGTGCCCAAAATTGCTCTCAATATACCAAATGCGGCCTGACCAGCACCTTTTAGAGCCTTAACATTGCATTCCTGTTTTTGTATACAAGCCCTCTTGAAATAAATGCCAGCATTGAGTTTGCTTTTTTAACTACTGATTCGATTTGCAGATTAACAGTTTGGGAATCCTGCACCAGCACTCCCAAGTCCCTTTGCACCTCCGATTTCTGGATTCTCACCCCATTTAGAAAATGGTGTATGTCTTTATTCCTACTATCAAAATGCATGACTCCACACTTTGCCGCACTATATTCCATCTGTCACTTCTCTGCCCACTCTCCCAACCTGTCCAAGTCCTTCTGCAGAACGCCTGCTTTCTCTACACTACCTGACCCTCCACCTATTTTCGTATTATCCGCAAACCTTTCCACAAAGCCTTCAATCCCCTCACCCAAATCATTAATATACAACGTGAAGAGTAGCGGAACCAGCACCATCCTTTGCAGAACTCCACTAGTTTCTGGCAGCCAACCAGAAAAATCCCCCTTTATTGCCACTCTGTCTTTTGTGCCAGCCATCCAGCCAATCTGCTATCCATGCTAGGAACTGCCCTTTGATACCGTGCACTCTCATTTTCCGAAGCAGCCTAACGTGTGGCACTTTATCAAAGGCTTTCTGAAAATGTAAGTAAACAACATCTACTGACTTTTTTTTTGCCTGTCCTGCTATTTACTTCTTCAAAGTATTCCAGCAAATTTGTCAAACAAGACCTCCCCTTCACAAAGCAATGCTGATTTCGACCTATTTTATTGTGAACTTCTAAGTCATCCATAACTTCATCCTTTATGATGGACTCTAAAATCTTACCAACCACTAAAGTCAGCCTATAGAAACATAGAAACATAGAAATTAGGTGCAGGAGTAGGCCATTCGGCCCTTCGAGCCTGCACCGCCATTCAATATGATCATGGCTGATCATCCAACTCAGTATCCCGTACCTGCCTTCTCTCCATACCCCCTGACCCCCTTAGCCACAAGGGCCACATCTAACTCCCTCTTAAATATAGCCAATGAACTGGCCTCAACTACCCTCTGTGGCAGAGAGTTCCAGAGATTCACCACTCTCTGTGTGAAAAAAGTTCTTCTCATCTCGGTTTTAAAGGATTTTCCCCTTATCCTTAAGCTGTGACCCCTTGTCCTGGACTTCCCCAACATCGGGAACAATCTTCCTGCATCTAGCCTGTCCAACCCCTTAAGAATTTTGTAAGTTTCTATAAGATCCCCCTTCAATCACCTAAATTCTAGAGAGTATAAACCAAGTCTATCCAGTTTTTCTTCATAAGACAGTCCTGACATCCCGGGAATCAGTCTGGTCAACCGTCTCTGCTACCTCTATGGCAATAATGTCCTTCCTCAGATTTGGAGACCAAAACTGTACGCAATACTCCAGGTGTGGTCTCACCAAGACCCTGTACAACTGCAGTAGAACCTCCCTGCTCCTATACTCAAATCCTTTTGCTATGAAAGCTAACATACCATTCGCTTTCTTTACTGCCTGCTGTACCTGCATGCCTACCTTCAATGACTGGTGTCCCATGACACCCAGGTCTCGCTGCATCTCCCCCTTTCCCAATCGGCCACCATTTAGATAATAGTCTGCTTTCCCGTTTTTGCCACCAAAATGGATAACCTCACATCACCCAGCCTATCCAAGTCACCTTGCAGTCTCCTAGCATCCTCCTCACAGCTAACACTGCCCCCCAGCTTAGTGTCATCCGCAAACTTGGAGATATTGCCCTTCAATTCCCTCATCCAGATCATTAATATATATTGTAAATAGCTGGGGTCCCAGTACTGAGCCTTGGGGTACCCCACTAGTCACTGCCTGCCATTGTGAAAAGGACCCGTTTACTCCTACTCTTTTGCTTCCTGTTTGCCAGCCAGTTCTCTATCCACATCAATACTGAACCCCCAATGCCTTGTGCTTTAAGTTTGTATACTAATCTCTTATGCATGACCTTGTCGAAAGCCTTCTGGAAGTCCAGATACACCACATCCAGTGTCGAAAGCCTTCTGGAAGTCCAGATACATCACTATAGTTCCCACTATTCTGCCTTCCTCTCTTTTTCTGCAGCAGGGTAATATTGGCAAGTTTCCAATCATCTGGGACCACTCCTGACTCTAGTGATTCCTGAAATATCACTATCAATGCCTCCATAATCTCTAAAGCCACATCTTTCAGAACCCTAGGGTGTAGTCCATCTGGCCCAGGTGACATCCACCTTCTGCCATTTCAGCTTCCCAAGTACCTTCTCCCTGGTAACAGCCACTCCACTAACTTCCACCCCCCAACTCTCTTGAATTTCAGGTATGTTGCTGGTGTCTTCCACTGTGAAGACTGATGCAAACAAGTTATCCAACTCCTCTGCCATTTCTTCATTCCCCATTATTACTTCACCTGCATCATTCTCCAGTGGTCCAATTGCCTCTTTCTTGCTCTTTATATAACTGAAGAAACACTTGCTATCCCCTTTTATATTATTGGCTAGCTTACCTTCATATTTCATCGTTTCTTGCGTATTGCCTTTTTAGTTACCCTCTGTTGTTCTTTAAAAGCTTTTCGAACCTCTAGCTTCACACTAATGTTTGTCTAGGAATGTTTTCTTAAACAATCTCCAGAGGGCCATATTAGAGAAGGCAACAACACCAGACTTCATCTTAGGGAACGAGGCAAAGCAAGTGACTGAATAGGAGAATATTTTAGCACCAGTGATCATAATTCTATTAGTTTTAAAACAGTTATGGAAAAAAATAGGACTGGACCACGTTAAAGGATATGAGCCAGGTGTTAAAGGAAAACGCATCTGTATTTACTGAGAGAAGGTTGTGAATGGAAAGGAATTGAGCAACATGTACACTGATATGTTGGACCATGTCTGAATTACCATAAAGCAGGTGCTTGCAGTCTAAATGACTGTTAAGGTGGATAAATTCCCAGGGCCTGAGCAATTAGAAACATAGAAACATAGAAATTAGGTGAAGGAGTAGGCCATTCGGCCCTTCGAGCCTGCACCGCCATTCAATATGATCATGGCTGATCATCCAACTCAGTATCCCGTACCTGCCTTCTCTCCATACCCCCTGATCCCCTTAGCCACAAGGACCACATCTAACTCCCTCTTAAATATAGCCAATGAACTGGCCTCAACTACCCTCTGTGGCAGAGAGTTCCAGAGATTCACCACTCTCTGTGTGAAAAAAGTTCTTCTCATCTCGGTTTTAAAGGATTTCCCCTTTATCCTTAAGCTGTGACCCCTGGTCCTGGACTTCCCCAACATCGGGAACAATCTTCCTGCATCTAGCCTGTCCAACCCCTTAAGAATTTTGTAAGTTTCTATAAGATCCCCTCTCAATCTTCTAAATTCTAGAGAGTATAAACCAAGTCTATCCAGTCTTTCTCATAAGACAGTCCTGACATCCCAGGAATCAGTCTGGTGAACCGTCTCTGCACTCCCTCTATGGCAATAATGTCCTTCCTCAGATTTGGAGACCAAAACTGTACGCAATACTCCAGGTGTGGTCTCACCAAGACCCTGTACAACTGCAGTAGAACCTCTCTGCTCCTATACTCAAATCCTTTTGCAATGAAAGCTAACATACCCTTCGCTTTCTTTACTGCCTGCTGCCCCCCCATGCCTATCATCCATGACTGGTGGACCATGACACCCAGGTCTCGCTGCATCTCCCCCTTTCCCAATCGGCCACCTTTTAGATAATAGTCTGCTTTCCTGTTTTTGCCACCAAAATGGATAACCTCACATTTTTCCACATTATACTGCATCTGCCAAACATTTGCCCACTCACCCAGCCTATCCAAGTCAACCTGCAGTCTCCTAGCATCCTCCTCACAGCTAACACTGCCCCCCAGCTTAGTGTCATCCGCAAACTTGGAGATATTTTCTTCAATTCCCTCATCCAGATCATTAATATATATTGTAAATAGCTGGGGTCCCAGTACTGAGCCTTGCGGTACCCCACTAGTCACTGCCTGCCATTGTGAAAAGGACCTGTTTACTCCTACTCTTTGCTTCCTGTTTGCCAGCCAGTTCTCTATCCACATCAATATTGAACCCCCAATGCCTTGTGCTTTAAGTTTGTATACTAATCTCTTATGTGGGACCTTGTCGAAAGCCTTCTGGAAGTCCAGATACACCACATCCACTGGTTCTCCCCTATCCACGCTACTAGTTACATCCTCGAAAAATTCTATAAGATTTGTCAGACATGATTTACCTTTCGTAAATCCATGCTGACTTTGTCCAATGATTTCACCACTTTCCAAATGTGCTGCTATCCCATCTTTGCCCCCCAGCTAATTGAATCCTCAGACATTATGGAAAGCAAAGGAAGACATTGCTGGGACCGTGACAGACATTTGAAACATAATTAGCCATGGGTGAGGTACTGGAAGACCGGAAGAAGTTAATGTTATGCCTTTATTTAAGAAGAGCTGCAAGAAGAAGCCAATGAATTATAGACCAGTGAGCCTGACATCAGTAGTGGGTAACTTACTGGAGGGGATTGGGGGTTGGGACAACAGGATTTACCAGCAATTGGATAGGTAGAAACCGGTTAGGTATAGTCAGAACAATTTAGTGTGTGATTCATGTCTCACCAATTTGATAGAGTTTTTTGAAGAGGTCACCAAGAGAATTAACAAGGGCAGGACAGTGGACATTGCCTAATGTCGCTTGCCGCTTGGGGAGTCTGCATCCTGCGGGCATGAACATTGAATTCTCCCAATTTTGTTAGCCCTTGCTGCCTCCTCCACTTCCCCAGCCCTCGGGCTCCTCCTCCCATCCCTCAACCCTCGGGCTCCTCCTCCTTTAGCCTTTCTTCTCCCCGCCACCTCCCATTAGTCTGAAGAAGGGTTTCGGCCCGAACCTTTGCCTATTTCCTTTGCTCCGTAGATGTTAAACACATTGCCTAAATGGACTTTAGGAAGGCCTTTGACAAGATTGTGCATGGTAAATTTTCAGATGAAACCAAAATTGGTGATATAGTGGAAAACTAGGAAGGTTATCTCAGTTTACAAACGGATCTGAGTGAACAAGGGAAATGGGTCAAGGAATGGCAGATAGAATCTAACTCTCTGTCCATTCTCTCCACAGATGCTGCCTAATGTGCTGAGTTCCTCAAGTTTTTTGCTCAAGATTCCAGCCTCTGCAGTTTCTTATGTCTCCATGATCCAATAGCTAGATTTCTACCTGATCTAACAACAGAGTTAGATTAGTGTCTCCACATCATCATCTAATGAAGAAAGATGAAGGAGTGATTGGAGAACATATCTGCAAAAAATATATGGTATGTGCAAGAAAATTCTCATTGGTGAGTCCTTCTTGATGCACTGCGCTACCAACCATGTGTTAAGATTTGCTTACAATGCTTGTAACCACAGATCTGGGCAGAGATTAGCTACATCATGCATGGCGACCACAATTGCTTGCACATCATCCATTCTGACCAAAAATGAAAACAATGAGTACATGCAGAAGGATGCTTTGGATTTAAAAGGTTTCACCAACTCTTACTAAAGATCCGTTCCCACTTATTACTGATCACAAGACTTAGCTGACCATGTTGGGGCATTCACTATTCCCGTAATGACAGAGAAAGGCAATTCTAATGTCCTAATATAACTTTGACACAAACTACAGAGTAGCTAAACAAATGTCATGATGAGCACTTTATCTTATTGTGAAGTCACAGCATAGAAGTTGAAAAGTTTCCTCTGCAGAAAGCAGAAGCTGATTGCCCCTATGATGGCAGCCAAAGTAATTAGAGTTTTGTAAAAATAAATCACAGTGAGGCAAATGGACGAAGAGCGTTAAGAGAATAGATTGATTAACATATAGGTCTGAATAAAGACTACAAGCTATTTCATTGTAACTGAATTGTTGACCAACCAAAGCTGCATAATATGGGACGTTAGAGAGAGATAACAAAGGATTGCAAAGTAAGACTATGGAAGAATGCCATGCAGAACACTTGGGTATAATGAATGTAAAAGCAATGGGCATAGGGCTCTAATGGTATGAATAAATATATAGACAGCTTAACCAGCAGATATATAGTAGTTGCAACTTCCTAAAGTACTATGCCAGGTGTGAAAATGGTCATTAAGTCCATTCAGCGATTCCATATGGATTATTGTTAAAGAGATGGAGTGTTAACTGACAGCCTTGCAGTCATTAGAAGTAAAGCACATGTGGTCATCTACTACCAAGGAATAAACTACAAAGAAATTGGCAGGCAGTGTTCTGGAAAATAAAATTGACTGAGAAAAGTTCCACAATTCAGATCATTTCAGATTTAACACTTTATGAAAAGCTACAGAATAAAGTGTTGCATTCCCATGTATCATTGGGTCACTCAGTGGAACGTGCAAGAACACAGGGTTTGCACTCAAGATTTGCAAGACAAACATACCCATTCTGCACCCCACTGCTGTCCAATAATAACAGTTCAAGCCAAGTTCCTCGAAGATATCAGCCACCTTTCAGTGAAGAGAGACATTGATGATGCAGTGCACCACCACCACCTTCAAGCATCAACATAGACTTTGATAGATTGAAGGAAAGTCTTTGATAGATTGAATAAATGGAGGGTTATGGTCTGAGTGCAGGTAGATGGGACTAGGGGAGAATAAGTGTTCGGCATGGACTAGAAGGGCCGGGATGGCCTGTTTCCGTGCTGTAATTGTTATATGGAAAGAGATCAAGACCTACCAACATAAATGATATCTGATCTACCATGAAGCAGAAATCCTTGGCTTCCTATATGCTTTAGAGCTAGACTTCCTACTGCAGACACAGCTAGGCACTTGAAAGCTACCAACAAAGTTGTCTGCAAATTCCTCAAAATTAACTGGTAGGATAAGTGATCATGTCGTGTATTTTGATTTCCAAAAAGCATTTGGCAAGATGCCACATCAGAGGCTGGTGCATAAATTAAGAGCTCAAGATACCAAACAAAGGGTATTAGTGGATGAAAATTGGCTGTCACCTAGAAAGCAGAGAGTTGGTATATAAGTATAGAGTTATATAAGTCGTAGAGTATCTCAGCGATTGGTTCTTAGCCTTCAATTGTTTTATATTTATATTAGTGACCTTGAGGAGGGAACAAAATGTTGGTTTCCAAGTTTGCTGATGATATGAGAATAGGTGGAAGAGCAAGTTGGGATAAGGACATAGTGATTTTGCAATGGTGTATAAATAGAATGTGACTGGGTGAAAACCTAACAAATGGAGTTTAAGGCTGGTGAATGTAAAGTCTTCGGTATGCACTTCAGTAAGAGGAATCGAAAGGTGGATTATTATATAAATGGCAAGAGACTGCAAACCAATGAAGTACAGAGGGATCTAGGTGATTGAGTGCATGAAACTCGAAAAGGTTGGTAGGCAGGTCCAACAAGCAGTTAAGAAGGCAATTGGAATGTTGGGCGTTATTGCGAAGGAATTGGAATTTAGAAGAATGGGATTGATCTGATTCAAATATATAAAACCCCAAAGGGGCTTGACAGGGTAGATGTTGAGATTTTTCATCAGCTAGAGAGTCACAAAAATGGGGACAAGGCTACAAAATAAGGGCCTAGTCACTTAAAATCTGTTATTAGGATTTTATTCTTTCAGAGAGCAACAAATTTCTGGAATTTTATGCCCCCGAGAATGGTGCAGGCCAGATCACGATATATTTTTAATACCCAGATAGAAAACTATTCTAAAGATTGAAGAATTGAGGGTTATGGGGAACTAGTGCAGAAGAGGTGGTGAGACCAGCATGGATCAGCCACATTGAATGGCAGGGCAATGTGAGGGGACTGGTGGTCACTGCTGTCCCTATTTACTTGTATTTTTGTGTAACTTTCCATACTCCCATATGGCACAAATGAACAACATCACGTCCATGCCACCTACCAGTGCAATTCAATTCCTCCTTTAATTTGAAGCTAGACACAAAATGCTGGAGAAACTCAGTGGGACAGGCAACATCTGGAGTGAAGGAATAGGTGACGTTTCGTGTCGAGACCTTTCTTCAGATTATTTCCTGCATATTTCCTCCTTTAATTCTCTCTGTAATCTATTCCCTCCACATTTCCCTCAAATCCATCCGATTCTAGCACTCATATCTTTGGTACATGAATGGAAACTGAAGCATCCAGAGGAAACTGGAGCAGGCAGGGTGAGAAAATGTTAATTTCATACAACACTGGACGACAGTGTTAAAACCAAACTGCTGGCACTGCGAGCCATCAGTTCCATTAGCTTCTTCTCTGTGCCACCAACTGATTATATGATTAAAAATTTCAAATTGCAAAAAATTTCAAACAAACCTGGGAGAGAACTTCTATCTACGCATGGATAGACAAATTATTATATGTTATAAATTGAACAAAAGAATCAGAACACACACGGCTAGAATACAAAATTTCAACTAATAATATACTATCTGGTCAGAGCGGCCTCTTCCCGCGTTTTATTATCAAGGGTTGGGGTGTGTGTGTGGGGGGGGGGGGGGGTGGTGGTGGGAAAAACTAGACACGGGAGGATTTTCTCTCGTTCATTATCACCGCTGTTATTCACCGTCGCTCTGGGGCTGGCCGAATTGAAGCCTTTGCTGCTGCTGCTGCTGCCGAAAGAATCAGAACCGCTTTTCACCGCAACGGCGATATTTCGACGGTCCTGGAGCGGGGCCTACATCATTGCCCCGCGCGGCTTGGAATGGACGCGGGACTCTGCGAGCGCACACCGGGGGCTCTAACACCAAGACCCGGTGTGCGACCTCGACCTCGCACCAAATGGCCGCGGACAAGGCCGCGGGATATCTTTGACTTTGACTCTGACAGACGAGATAAGTTTATTTACTGTTTACATGTGTTTGTAATGTATGGCTGCAGAAACGGCATTTCGTTTGGACCGCAAGGGGTCCAAATGACAATTAAATGTGTCTTGTATCTTGTAGTATACCAAACATACTAAATCTAATTGAGGACTTTGGATCTTTCTCAGGATACAGAATAAATTGGAACAAAAGTGAAATTATGTCGATAAAACCAAAAGATTTAACACCTTAAAATTCCCCTTTAAAATAACCACAGAAAATTTTAAATATTTGGGAATTTAAATTGCTAGAAACTATCATGCTATGTTTAATGCCAATTATGGTCCCTTACTTAAGAAACTAAATACTCTAATCAAATTCTGGAAAACGCTCCCGATGTCTTTAATAGAATAAATGCTATAAAAATGATCTTTCTACCACAAATCCTATATCTATTTCAATCAATCCCTATATATCTTCCATAAAAGTTTTTCAAAAAACTGGACTCGGATATTACAAATTTTATATGGGACTATAAATCCCACAGAATACAAGGAACACACCTGAGTAAACCCGAAGAGCTGGGTGGTCTAGCACTCTCTAACTTTATGTACTATAATTGGGCAGTAAATATTAAAAATATGATTCAACTGATGGACAACTCTGCCCAGCAGGTGGACTGGATTGTAATGGAGAAGGAGGATTGCTCTCCGTATAATACAGGAGCGACTCTCCTCTCACCAATGAATCTGAATAACAAAAATTACAATAAAAATCCAATTATACATAGCACAATTAGAACTTGGAAACAAATAAAACAGAATCTAATATTAAGAAATCTATCTCTTTTATCGCCAATAGTCAATAATCCGCCATTTAAACCTTCTACCATAGATAAATCATTTACACAATGAGAAAGAATAGGAATCAAAACGCTCGGAGACTTGTATGAATTTGGAAAATTATTATCTTCAACAATTACAACTGAAATATAATTTGAGAAATAATCAATATTTTAAATATCTTCAAATGTGTGACTATCTGAAAAAATACACAAAAGACTATCACAACATGCCTCCAGACTTACTGGACGAAGCAATGAAGACAAAGGCCGAATCAGCAAATCTAATATCATACTTATATAACACTATTTTAAATATAAAAATACCTACAACTGATGGTATTAGAAAAGACTCGGAACAAGAACTAGCTATAAAAATTTCAAAAGAGAGCTGGGATAAACACTTACTATATGTGCATAAATGATCGATCAACGTAAGACATACTCTAATTCAATTCAAAACATTACATAGACTATACTATTCAAAAACCAAAATAAATCAACTTTTCCCTAACGTCTCACCCATTTGTGATAAATGTCAGTCTCAAGAAGCTACCATAGCGCACTCTTTTGTTTTTTGAATAAAAATCCAAAAATTCTGGAACGAAATATTTGAAATTTTCACAAAACAATTTAAAATAAAACTGATACCAAAAGCAGAATGGATTATTTTTGGAATAACGGAAGGTAGCCCTGAATTAAACGTGTTTCAAAAGAATTTATTTAATTACGGGCTAATAACGGGAAAAAAGCTTATACTCAAATTCTGGAAAAACGCTCCTATACCAACAATAAAAATGTGGATTTCAAACATGTTCGAAACATTACACCTGGAAGATATGAGATTCCTCCTCGCAGGCAAAGCAGACCACTTCCAAAAGACGTGGTCTGCATTTATGAGCTTACTAGAAGCATAAGGTGCAATAGTAATTTAAAAAATAAATGGTGCCAGGGTCTGGTAACGGGGGATGAAAAATATGGCTGGTATATCCCTTTTTGCAGAGTTTTTTTATAATAGAGCGATTGTTTCTCTTTCTTTCTTTCTTTTCTAGGGTCTATTTCTTAACTTTCTTCTCTAACTCTCCCTCTAATGGTCTCTCTTTTTCCAACACTTTCCTGCACTTTCACGACTTTTTCTCACTTTCCTTACTTCTTTTATTTCTATCTTTCTTAAAGCTCAAAAAATGAAGGGGTACAACAAATGTAATAAGATATATGTGGTATGTATTACTGTAACATATTGTACTTCTAATTAAAAAAATTAAATTCAATTAAATTTAAAAAAAAATTAGACACAAATTGCTGGAGAAACTCAGCGGGCCAGGCAACATCTCTGGAGAGAAGGAATAGGTGACGTTTCATGTAGAGTCCCTTCTTCAGATTATTTCCTGCACATTTCCTCCTTTAATTCTCTCTGTAATCTATTCCCTCCACATTTCCCACAAATCCCTCCGATTCTAGCACTCATATCTTTGGTACATGAATGGAAACTGAAGCATCCAGAGGAAACTGGAGCAGGCAGGGTGAGAAAATGCTAATTTCATGCAACACTAGACGACAGTGTTAAAACCAAACTGCTGGCACTGCGAGCCATCAGTTCCATTAGCTTCTTCTCTGTGCCACCAACTGACTCCTGGGGATTGCTGGCCCATAAATTATTGAAATGGAGAAGGAGCACTTGGGACCTTATTGAGAACCTTGAGGTCATGCATTACGAGTGCTCACAAGCCCTGCGTAAATGAAGATGGAGCACACCATCCCACAAACACTCCTTCAGCCTCCGCCTCATCCATCCACAGAAGTGTCTACAGTCCTCACTTTGGGACTGCTGATGAAGAAAGATGACCAGTGGATTTTGCACACATAGGTGCATCTTGTGCATGGAGCTTAATGCTGTTCGGGATTTCGTAGCAATGTTACAAAATTTTGAGATTTTAAAAATCAAGTCTGCAATTTATCCCATCAAACAAAGCATAAAAAGAAATTTAATTTGACCTAATTCACTTTCATATCATCAGTATTAAAAAAGTTATAGCCATTTTCATTCTCGGAAATTAGCATTTTGTTCCCTAGTGCTTTTCCATTGACTTAACACAAAAGCTGTGATCGAGGACAGTCAAAAGCCCATAACTTTCTTAAAAATTAAGAGAACTGGAAGAAATTTTCAGTTATTATAGATTGAATCATTCTGAAACAAATATGAAACAATCTTACTTGGATGACCTGAAGTTAAAGCATATAATTAGTTAGTTACCCAATTGTAGTTAATTACAAAATTCAATTACTAGATCTAAATATCTATCCATTTCTTAAGAAAAGATTAACATTTTTAAATAGCCTAAGAATCCAAATAACATTCACACAAGAATTCAAAATATAACATGATTTTTAAATCTCATTGTCATGGATTTATAGGCCAAATGGAAGGAATTTAGTGTTTAATTCCTGCAAATTAATGGACATTTAAATCATCTTGTGTGGGATTTTGTGGAATGCGATCGTTTGGAACGTTGCGGTTGCGGTGAATTTAAACCCTATATCGGCAGGAAAAATACTGCCGGTTCGTATGGGATCCAAATCACCTTTTCGCAACGTAAAATTTGGATTAAGGTAACCCTAAGAAGCACGTTTATATGTAAAATAAACGGCTTTCCTTTAGCTGTCCCGTACCTGAAATCCGTCCCCGTTGTTAGCGTTGACGGCATTAGAAGCTAATTTTTATTTTACTCCAGCGCTGAAATTGTCCAGCGATTTAAAAAAAAAATCACAAACCGGCGGTCGGAACCATTCTTCAGCATAAGGTGGCACTCCGAGAAAATATATCCAGGACAGGCAGGAGAAAACTGCATTTTAACCCCCCCCCCTCCACCCCCCTCAAAGGCGCCAAAGTCGCGCACACGGCCATTGGCAGAACTGCAGCGCCGCTGAAGGGAAGTTTTGTAACGTACCTAGATTTTGTGCATAGGCATTGCACATCTATCTTCTCTCTAGGCCCTCCAGGTGTAAGATGCACTCATGTCTGTAGCACTGGCTGTGTGTGGGAAGGTCAGTTAGTGCCCAATTCTCAAGAATAGGATAGTGGTGCAATTCCTAACTGGCATTCTATTGTGGAGTCTAAATGTTATTCTATCCTGAGGTTCGTTCTCTTTCTTCCCCTAGTAATCACTTGCCCATCCATGTTGAAGTCCTCAGGCACCTCAGATTTCTCCTTGCATCTACAGCATGTTCATCTTCCCAATCCTCATCATCTCTGAACAACCTTAACCATGTGCTCACACTTCTGATTACCATCTCAGCGCCCTAAGTCACATCTCAGCCCACCAATCATCTCTTCAGCAGTCCTCAATCATTTCACCACTCTGAATCACATTGCAGTTCAAACAACTCTTCAAGCATTCTCTTCACTTATTCAAAACCCCTGCTCGTGCATTCGTGGTCATCTCTGCAGAAAGCTTAGTTATATGAACTCAGCAAAGTTCAGCATGGCTCAGCCCACTGACTGATGCATGGTAGACAATTGAAGCGCTGGATTTGGCATCAAAGCCTTCTGCACAGCATATCTTTGATGCATGTCTGTGCTCTTTGGAATTTCCAATCCATACAATCGAAAAACAAGTAACACCAAAAATCACATTGAAAAATCCACCCATAATAATGAATAAAAAGATGTGAATCAAACTATACAAGAAATCATAGTACAATATTTACATTCATATAACACCGGACGATCCATGAGTAATTGTTACATTTATGATTGGGATATGAATTTGCAGGTTTTGCAGGGAGGTACAGTATTATTTTTCATTCTGTCAATATAGATATAAAAGACTACTTAGCCCAACAAAGACCTATCAAAGGGGAAGAATTTCCAGCCCCTCCCACTATCACAAGAGGAAATTGATGTGATCATAAAGCAATTATTGAGATATCATGAGGAAAATGAGATGGACACATGCAGAATGCTCAGTCTAGTATCGCATGTAGTATTTTACAAGGGCAACATCTCAGGCATAGGTAATTGCCAGAACAATGCCTTGTCTAGTTAAAGATTTTAAAGTGCTGCATTACCTTCACTAATGCAACCTTCAGTGACTCTACCAAGGGAATTTCAGCAATTTGCTAGCCAATCACAGAGTTCATATCAATCACACTATAATTTAATCTATCCAGAAAGAGCACCAGAAATGAAATTCTATATGTGACTGAGCTAAGTCTTCACTCACAATTATAAACAGGGTTTGCTGGTGTTTATTAAGCAATGCTATGAGCAGAAATAAATGCCACACAATATTTCTTCTGCTATCAAATGGTTCCATATCTGTTTATAAAATGAAAAATACATGAATTTCCAAGTATATTTCATACTTGAAAATATTCCAGTATAATTAAACAGGAAATTAGGAGATGCACCAAAGTCTATCAGCTTTTTCTCAGTTCTTAAAAGGAATTTCACAATTGGGAGTCCAATGTTCCAGTAAACCTGGGAAATGTCAACCTATCAGTGCAAACCATTTGGAAGGACCAGAAACGTTGGAACTCATGCTTATCTTCCCTTGTTTGGGAGTCAGATACAATCAGTTTGCACCAACCCAGAGCAGCATTTAAAGATGTTCTGTTAAACTGCAGTTACATTGTAACAATATTATTCTTGGTGTAGCTTTAGTTAAAGAAGCCACATCAAGCCAAACAAAGTCTCTGAAACTATCCCAGATCAATCATACAAACATCTTGTGATGATGTAAAAACCGTTGGAAATGCCACAAGTAAATTTTACTTAAAATCATTTTTTTCTGTTCATTGCTACCAGCTAAACCCCTGAATGCAGGAAAACAAGCAATGTAAATGTAATGGCGTTCTGTTGCTGAATTTTATTGGGCTTCTTTGTTAATTGAGAAAATCTCATTTGCTTGTAACAGTTTATAATTGTGTGGCTGTCTGCCCCCAGTGGTGATAAATGATGAAAACAACCCATAGATTTAACTGCACAGTCGTCACAGTTGTCAATGAGTGACTGAAAATACCCAGTGTCCTCTTCTTGTACTGACAATTATAGGTTTGTGTTGATTTCTTGTTGTATTTTTCAGTGTAACCAAAATCTCCGTTGAATTCCGAATTAGACTATAGACAATAGACAATAGGTGCAGGAGTAGGCCATTTGGCCCTTCGAGCCTGCACCGCCAGAAATTAACATTCTGTTCTAGCACAAAAGAAGACAAACACAGAGTAAGAAAATAAAGGAACACTGGAAACATAAAAGAATCATATTTTCCAGCAATTGATGCAGTTAAAAAAAAAATTGCATAATATTGCATAATATTTTATGTCAATCTATTGACATGACAATTTTAAAAACTGTTACTTTACTAAAGCTAAATTTTCATTGGACAGCCAAACACAAATAATTATTTGAATGCGTACACATTTATTATATTTTAATGTAAAAAATCTCGATTGAGTTTACAACAACAGCCTTTATACCGCTGATGACAGAGTTAAAATGCTGATAATAACAGGCTGCATTTAAAAATCAACCATTCTTTCCTCAAGAAGAAAAATCTGTCAGCCTGTTAACCTCAGCAGTACAATAATTAGCTCTGTTTGTCTCTGACTGTCCTTGAATGCAAACTTGAGGAGCTGCTAGTGCAGCTGTGTAAGGAACAAAGTGGAAACAGAAATCAATATGGTGCATCAGAAAATGTGTTTTCAGATGACTGCACAAACCTGAAGAAACATCATCTCAAATTGGGAGACTGAGATTTAAGCTTCTGCCCGAATTCAAGGTGATAAAATGTAACAACGAGCAGCGTTTAGTTGTGTTGAAGAGATTCCAAGGCTATGTTGTGCAGTTCTTTACTTGGTTCTCCTCACTGGAGGTGATGTGAGGCATACATTATCTGACTAGGACTGCAGTTAGGAAAGTGAAGTGACAGGCAGCGCTAATGAAAGGTCTGAAATGGAAGACAAAAGCATTGGTCTCCACTGACTGCCTCCCTAATAACTATTGCCTGCCACATTTACGCAAAATGGCAAAAAATAAATCAGCCTCCTATCTCAGTGCTTTGTTGCCTAGGCTTGCACGTCAAGTCTGCCATGACAACGGATGAAAAAGAGTGGTGGAATTTAGATTTCACGAGTGCTTTTTTTGATGGCTTTAAAAATAATTCCAATCGAATGTATTTGTTCTGTGCAGTGCATTTTGGATATGTAGTCGAATTCTTCACTAGAATACTAAACAAACACCAAATGTTATAACGTGGACGTGTTGCAAAAACTATTATGTTTGCAAAATAAAAGTTATTAGGAATAAAATTAAAAGCATAAACAAATTATACTGATTTTATCAGTGCTATTATAATCTGTTGCAAGGTATGTTTCTAAATGAACATTTAGTCATTGTAGAATTTGCTGGTTATTATATATCTCACAGACAGTAGGACATCCACACAATCCTATTCAGAGGTAGTTTGTTCAATATTGCATTATTTATCCATTCTTTGCCTTCAACATGCTTGACATAGTAAATCTTACTGCTCTCGTTCAAGATTATTTATCTCGTTTGGGTGAATTTTATTGTTATCAATTAGCAGTCAATCGACTACATTACCAGTCCATCAATGAGTAAAATTGATATCCCATCTGGGTAATCTAAGCAAGAACTCACCTGAAAGCAATATGTAAATTTGAAAGCAAAATGCCGCAGAGGCTGAAAATCTGAAATAAAAGCAGCACATGCTAGAAATGTTTCGGTGGCATTTATAAAGAGGAAAAAATAACATTTCAAATTAATGATCTTTCTTCAGAATCATTTTATTTTGCTTTATAAAAGTTGTATGGTTCCATTATTTCTAAACTTTGCACTATGAGAGCATTTACATGCTCATTTGCTTGAATTTTTATGCCCAAACTCATTATGCCAAAACTCATATGTCAGGCTGTTACTCATTGATTACAGCTCGGCATTTAATACAATCATCTCCTCCAAGCTGGTTACCAAACTCGCAGAACTGGGTCTGCGCATCCCTCTGCAATTGGATCCTCGACTTCCTCAGTCACAGACCACAGACTGTTCGTATTGGTGGAAATGTGTCAGCCTCGATAACAATCAGCACAGGAGCACCTCAAGGCTGCATGCTCAGCCCCCTGCTGTACCCACTCTATACTCATGATGCGTAGCCAGTCATAGTATGAACTCCATCATCAAGTTCGCTGACGACACCACTGTTATGGAATGTATCACTGATGGGGACGAGTCAGAGTATAGAAGAGAGATCGACCGACTGGCCAAATGGTGCCAGCACAATAACCTGGCCCTCAATACCAGCAAAACTAAGGAACTGATTGTGGACTTTGGAAGGGGTAGGGTGGGGACCCACAGTCCCGTTTATATCAATGGGTCGATGGTGGAAAGGGTCAAGAGCTTCAAATTCCTGGGCGTGCACATCTCTGAAGATCTCTCCTTGTCCGAGAACACTGATGCAATTATAAAGAAAGTACGTCAGCGCCTCTACTTCCTGAGAAGATTACGGAAAGTCGGTATGTCAAGGAGGACTCTCTCTAATTTCTACAGGTTCACAGTAGAGAGCATGCTGACCAGATGCATCGTGGCTTGGTTCGGCAACTTGAGCTCCCAGGAGCGGAAAAGACTACAAAAAGTAGTAAACACTGCCCAGTCCATCATCGGCTCTGACCTCCCTACCATTGAGGGGATTTATCGCAGTCGCTGCCTCAAAAAGGCTGGCATTATCATCAAGGACCCACACCATCCTGGCCACACACTCATCTCCCCACTACCTTCAGGTAGAAGGTACAGGAGCCTGAAGACTGCAACGTCCAGGTTCAGAAATAGCTACTTCCTCACAGCCATCAGGCTATTAAACGCAACTCAAACAAAACTCTGAACATTAATAGACCATTATCTGGTTATTTGCACATTATCTGTTTATTTATTCATGTGTGTATATATTTATATAATGGTATATGGACACACTGATCTGTTCTGTATTCATGCCTACTATATTCTGTTGTGCTGAAGCAAATCAAGAATTTAATTGTCCTATCTGGGCCACAAGTTCAAGTTCATGTCCAAGTGAGTTTATTGTCATGTGTCCCTGTATAGGACAATGGAATTCTTGCTTTGCTTCAGCACACAGAACATAGTAGGCATTTACTACAAAACAGATAAGTGTGTCCATATACCATGATATAAATATATACACACATGAATAAATAAACTGATAAAATGCAAATAATAGAAAATGGGTTATTAACAATCAGAGTTTTGTCTGAACCAGGTTTAATAGCCTGATGGCTGTGGAGAAGTAGCTATTCCTGACATGACAATAAACTCTCTTGAATCTTGAATCAATACATTTCAGTAAGCAGCAATCAGGACTATTAAGATAAAAACAAATATAAAGAAGGCACACCTGGTTAATATTTCAAATAATGGCCAAGAAGAAGAATAGACTTGGTGACAACTATCTGTAGTTAGCGGTGGGGCCAAAGGCTGAACTGAAACAGAACTAAAAATTTAATAGCATTTCTTCACCTATCACTCGACACGTGCAATGTGGGCTGAATCCTACTGGTCAAGACTCACCACCTGGAGTTGCCAACCAGGATCTGTGCAGACCAGGTCTACAGGTGCAAGACCTACCTATTTGGCTCAAAGCTTCCTGGTCTACAGTTGTGTGGTGAGGCCTCCAAAGAAAACTCCCATGATGAAATGCCCATGATGATTTTGTCAGCCAGCAATCACCTATCCTTTCTCTCCAGAGATTCTGCCTGACCCGTTGAGCTACTCCAGCACTTTGTGCCTATCTTTGGTACAAACCACCATCTGCAGTTCTCTGTTGCTACAATTCCAGATGCCTACTTTGCTGTTTTTTTATATGCTTCTGACAGCTTTAAGAGAAAAAATATCACAATTCTAAACACTGCAAAATACATGAATAATTTAAAACATTAAACTAAAAAAAATGAACTTCCCTTTGTTTTATATTAACAACATGCCATTTCCCCCATTGAAATGAATGTGGTTGCAGATCCAATGACAATCGTGAGCCTGTGCTACATCAGAGAAATGATTCATAATGTTGGGGATTTGCTGTGAGCTGTGCCTCAGCTGCTGTGGTCCACATGGAATAAAAAGGAACTGCAGATGCTGGTTTATACCAAAGATAGACTCTTATAGGGACCCGATCCGAAATGTCACCTATGCATTTTCTCCTGAGATTCTGCCTGACTCGCTGAGTTTCTCCAGCATGTTCTGTCTATCTGTGGTCCACATCAGTGGTCGATCAGATTCAAATTTGTAAGTTTAGCAAGACGTGTCAGAAAGCCCTGGAATTACATGCATTTAAATAACTAAAACCAAGTGTTTCATTCAGTACCATTGGCATATAGAGCAGGCCTTAGTTAGTATGTTTGCACTCAATCTATCAGTAACAATCCCGGAATTGTTCTGCATGAAATAAATTGCCGTGGTGACTTTAGCTTCTATAGTTGCGTTTGGTCAGTGGATATTGTATTTGTCTTTGTTTAGTACCAATGTTATCATGACTGGAGTCTTTTATTGAAAGATGTGCAAGAAAGCTGGCCAAACAATAGACAATAGGTGCAGGAGTAGGCTATTCGGCCCTTCGAGTCAGCACCGCCATTCAATGTGATCATGGCTGATCATCCCCAATCAGTACCCCGTTCCTGCCTTCTCCCCATATCCCCTGACTCCTCTATTTTTAAGAGCCCTATCTAGCTCTCACTTGAAAGCATCCAGAGAACCTGCCTCCACCACCCTCTGAGGCAGAGAATTCCACAGACTCAGCACTCTCTGTGAGAAAAAGTGTTTCCTCATCTCCGTTCTAAATGGCTTACTCCTTATTCTTATTCCCGCCATCCCGGGAATTAACCCATGAGATGTTAAACAATAGATGTGCAGCAAGCCAAGTTGTACATTCATGTTTTAGTGGTGCTTAACATAGCTTAAGGGAACTCCAGATTCCGGGATAGTTTCTTCCCTGCGTTTATCAGGCAACTGAACAATTCTATCACCAATTAGAGCGCGGTCCTGGCCTACCGTCTACCTCATTGGAGATCCTCGGATCCTTTAATTGTACTATACTGGACTTTATCTTACTGAACGTTACTCCCTTTATCCTGTATCTGTACACTGTGGATGGCTTGATTGTAATCATCTATAGTCTTTCCGCTGACTAGATAGCACACAACAAAAGGTTTTTCACTGTAAACTTAGTACATGTAACGATAAACTAACTAAAGTAAACTAAACTTTGGGACAGTATCATAAAGGTAATTTTTTTCAGTAATGTCTGTAATTACCTGTATGGAAAAATGGACCAATTAAAATAAAAATATGAAATATGCAAAAATGCTCAACAGATCAGGTAGCATTTGCGGAGAAATAAATAGAGCTGGCATTTCAGAATGATGATGCTTTTATTTCAGTGTTTTTCTTTCGGTAAAGTTTTCTTTTGTGATGCATTGAAAGAACTGTTTAGCTATCCAGTGTTTAGTTTAGTTTAGTTCATTGTCACAGTGAACAGAGGTACAGTGAAAAGCTTTTGTTGCGTGTTATCCAGTCAGCGCCAAGACGGCAATATATGATTAGAATCGAGCCACTTACAATGTATGGGTACATGATAAGGGAATAACGTTTCATGCAAGGTAAAGCCAGCAAAGTCCGATCAAGGATAGTACGAGGGTCACCAATGAGGTAGATAGTAGTTCAGCGCTGCTCTCTGGTTGTGGTGGGATGATTTATTTACCTGATAACAGCTGAGAACTTCTTGTTATGCACAGGAAAGGTGACCATTTCAGATCCTTTTAGCCTGACCTGGACTTTTCACTATTTATGATGGAACATTCAAAGACAATGAGTTTATTTCAGTTAGTAAGGTAACAAAGAAGTCTGTAAAATGCTTGAGTGGTTTATGTAAGTGTTAAAAGAATGGCTAGTTTCAAAGGAGGGCATTTTACTAATAATTAATTTATACTTATTTTTATTTGATAAGGGAACTTGAGGTAAAGGAGCCGTTAGGAGGTAGTGACCATAATATGAAAAGTTTTCATTTACAATTTGAGAGGAAGAGAAAATCGGAAGGGTCAGTATTACAGTTGAGCAAAGGGGACTATGGAGCCATGAGGGAGGAGCTGGCCAAAGTTGAATGGAAAGCAGGGATGACAGGAGCAGTTCATTCCAAGAGGTAAAAAGATTCTAAGGGGAGTAAGAATCTGTGGCTGACAAGGGAAGTCAAGGACAGTATAAAAGTAAAAGAGAAGAAGTTTAATGTAGCAAAGATGAGCAGGGAGCCAGAGGATTGGGTAACGTTTAAAGAGCAACAAAAGATAACTAAAAAGGCAATACAGGGAGAAAAGATGAGGTACCAAAGCTAGCCAAGAATATAAAGGAGGATAGTAAAAGCTTATTTGGGTATGTGAAGAGGAAAAAATTAGTTAAGACCAAAGTTGGACCCTTGAAGAGAGAAACAGGTGAATTTATTATGGGGAACAAAGAAATGGCAGGCGAGTTGAACAGGTACTTTGGATCTGTCTTCACTAAGGAAGACACAAACAATCTGCCAGATGTACTAGTGGCCAGAGGACCTAGGGTGACGGAGGAACTGAAGGAAATTCACATTAGGCAGGAAATGGTGTGGGGTAGACAGCTGGGACTGAAGGCTGATAGTCTGGGACTGAAGGTTGATTGTCCGCATCCCAGGGTACTTAAGGAAGTGACTCTAGAACATTTTCCAACGTTCTATAGATTCAGGATAAGTTTCTGTGGATTGGAGGGTAGCTAATGTTATCCCACTTTTTAAGAAAGGCGGGAGAGAGAAAATAGGGAATTATAGACCAGTTAGCCTGACGTCAGTGGTGGGGAAGATGCTGGAGTCAATTATAAAAGATGTAATAGCGGCACATTTGGATAGCAGTAACAGGATCGGTCCGAGTCAGCTAGGATTTACGAAAGGGGAATCATACTTGACTAATCTTCTGGAATTTTTTTGAGGGTGTAACTAGGAAAATGGACATGAGAGAGCCAGTTGATGTACCTGGACTTTCAGAAAGCCTTTGATAAGGTCCCACAACAGAGATTATTGGACAAAATTAGAGCGCATGGTATGGGGGATAGGGTACTGACATGGATAGAAAATTGGTTGGCAGACAAGAAACAAAGAGTAGGGATTAACGGGTCCCTTTCAGAATGGCAGGCAGTGACTAGTGGGGTACCACAAGGCTCGGTGCTGGGACCGCAGTTATTTACAATATGCATTAATGATTTAGATGAATGGATTATAGGTAACATTAGCAAATTTGTAGATGACACAAAGCTGGGTGGCAGTGTGAACTATGAGGAGGATGCCATTAGGATGTTGGGTGACTTGGACAGGTTGGGTGAGCGGGCAGATGCATGGCAGATGCAGTTTAATGTGAATAAAGGTGAGGTTATCCACTTTGGTGGCAAGAACAAGAAGGCAGATTACGGGGAACAAAGAAATGGCAGGCGAGTTGAACAGGTACACCTCATCGTTCCCCAGCCCCGCACAGCCCGATTTTACCTTCTCCCTAAAATCCACAAACCTGACTGTCCCGGTAGACCCATTGTCTCCGCCTGTTCGTGCCCCACCGAACTCATTTCCAAATAACCTCATCATTCCCCAGCCCCGCACAGCCCGATTTTACCTTCTCCCTAAAATCCACAAACCTGACTGTCCCGGAAGACCCATTGTCTCTGCCTGTTCGTGCCCCACCGAACTCATTTCCAAATACAGCACCTCATATTCCGTTTGGGGAGTCTGCACCCCGGGGGCATGAACATCGAATTCTCCCAATTTTGTTAGTCCTTGCTGTCTCCTCCCCTTCCTCAGCCCCCCTGCTGTCTCCTCCCATCCCCCAGCCTTCGGGCTCCTCCTCCTTTTCCCTTTCTTGTCCCCACCCACCCCCGCCCCCGATCAGTCTGAAGAAGGGTTTCGGCCCGAAACGTTGCCTATTTCCTTCGCTCCATAGATGCTGCTGCACCCGCTGAGTTTCTCCAGCTTTTTTGTGTAAGGCAGATTATTATCTGAATGGTGTCAAATTAGGAAAAGGGGAAATACAACAAGATCTGGGGATCCTTGTTCATCGGTCACTGAAAGTAAGCATGCAGGTTTAGCAGGCAGTGAAGAAAGCTAATGGCATGTTGGCCTTCAGAACAAGAGGAGTTGAGAATTGGAACAAAAAGGTCCTTCTGCAGTTGTACAGAGCCCTAGTGAGACCACACCTGGAGTATTGTGTGCAGATTTGGTCTCCAAATTTGAGGAAGGACATTCTTGCTCTCAAGGGAGTGCAGCGTAGTTTCACAAGATTAATTCCCGGGATGGCGGGACTGTCATATATTGATAGAATGGAGCGACTAGGCTTGTATACTCTGGAATATAGAAGGATGAGAGGGAATCTTATTGAAACATATAAGATTATGTCATAAGGGATTGGACAAGCTTGAGGCAGGAAACATGTTCCCGATGTTGGGGGAGTCCAGAACCAGGGGCCACATTTTCACAATAAGGCGTAGGCCATTTAGAACGGGGATGAGGAAAAACTTTTTCACCCAGAGAGTTGTTAATCTGTGGAATTCTATGTCTCAGAAGGCAGTGGAGGCCAATTCTCTGGATGCTTTCAAGAGAGAGTTAGATAGAGCTCTTAAAGATAGCGGAGTCAGGGGATATGGGGAGAAGGCAGGAACGGGGTACTGATTGTAGATGATCAGCCATGATCACAGTGAATGGTGGTGCTGTTTCGAGGAGCCAAATGGCTTACTCCTGCACCTATTGTCTATTCTCTATTGTCTGTTGCCTATTTTGGCTAATGCCAGTGTAAAGGGAGTTGCAGTAATCGAGGCGGGATGAGATAAATGTATGGATGATGTTTTCGAGGTCGTCAAACTGGAGGAATTGTTTTATTTTAGCTATCGTCCGAAGCTGGAAGAAGCTAGCTTTTACCACAGCATTGACTTGTTTGTCAAATTTCAATGCTGAGTCAAATATCACGCCAAGATTTTTGTCGTGAGGTTTGAGTAATGGGGTAAGGCTTCCAAGGCTGCCTGCTATTGTTTTGATTGAATCCGAGGGGCCGAGAAGGATGACCTCCGACTTACTCTCGTTTAGTTGGAGGCAGTTCTGGGTCATCCAACATTTTATATCCTTGAGGCAGTGGATAAGGTTAAGTCGATTTGATCGGTATTGTTCCTCTCCAGGTTGCATCCTAACTTGGAAATATATTTTATTGTTCCTTCATCATTACTGGATCTAGATCCAGAAATGCCCTCCTGCATGGTACTCTAGAATTACCTTCATCTGAACTGCCATGGCTTAAGACGGTGGCTCACCATCACCTTTTCAAGGCTAATTAAGGTTGGAGAATAGATGCTAACCTTGCTAGCAAAAATCAAAGTTCAGAAAAAAAATTACATTTAAAAAGCTGAGCCTTCCTTACATGAAGGGCTATATATTTGCAGACCAGTGAACTGTCTGCCCTTGGACCACCCTGCAATTGCACATTGATCCCAGGTAGTCTTCCATTGTGAGGCCAGCTCACAACTGATCAGTCAGTCCATGTCACTGGCCCTGTAACAGATGGATTAGGCTAGTAAGGCTCTGCCCTCGACTTTTCAGTTGTCAGTTGAGTTGAATGTGCATGACTGGCTTTGGCATTAGCAGACATGAAAAAACACTTTAGTTTAGTTTGGAGATTCAGCGCGGAAACGGACCCTTCGACCCACCTAGTTTACCGTGCCGACCAGCAATCACCGTACATTAACACTATCCAATACACACCAGGGACAATTTACATTTATACCAAGCCAATTAACTACAAACCTGTACGTCTTTGGAGTGTGGGAGGAAACCAAAGTTCTCGGGGAAAACCCTTGTAGGGCACGGGGAGAACGTACAAACTCCGTATAGATAAGCACCCGTAATCAGGATTGAACCTGGGTCTCAGGACTTGCAAGGCAGCAAATCTACCATGGTGCCATGCAATCAGATGATAACCTTGTTTACAGTAGCCTACCTCAGATTATACCACTGTCAAGGTGGGCTATCAGAGATTAAAGCATAATGAGCAAATAATGAGAAAATAAAAGAAAATTTCCACTTAGTTCAGTTTTCACAACTCTTTCAGGAAGTCCCTAAGCACGTTTATAGCTAATACAGGGTGGCACAGTGACGTAGTGGTAGAGCTACTGCCTTACAGCACCAGAGACCCGTGTTTGATCCTGACTATGGTGCTTGTCTATACGGAGTTTGTAAGTTCCCCCCGTGACCTGTGTGGGTTTTCTCCGAGATCTTCGGTTTCCTCCCACACTGCAAAGATGTACATGTTTGTAGGTTAATTGGCTTGGTATAAATGTAAACTGTCCCTAGTGTAGGATAGTGTTAGTGTGTGGGAATCGCTGGTCGGTGTGGACTCAGTGGGCCGAAGGGCCTGTCGCCTGCTGTATCTCTAAACTAAACTAAACTAATGTACTGTGACTGCAACCAAGATACCTGCCATTGGTCGGTGACTCACAGTCAATGGTGGATTTTGAAGGGATGGAATCCCTTTCAATTCAGATACAGGGCAAAATTAGCAGATTCCATCCAATCAAAAAGTTCACAAAGTGCATGCTATCATCAATATCCTGATCCATGGGGAAGGCTGTAAACCTTGCAAAGTTGCATGGAATCATGGAAGATGTACCTCAGTGCAAATGGCTACTACGCCTATGATATCTGTTGCAGATGGAAAAGTGTTACCCAAACAACCTCACCTTCCAGTACTCAGGTCCGATCCTTGCACATTATGATTGTTCAAATCCGCATCCAACATATCTTTAAATTTAATAAGGGTTTCTGATTCCATCATCCTATCAAGCCGTGAGTTCCAGGTCCCTATGATCACCTGAGTTAATTCTTCTTCCTCGTTTCCAGTCTAATCCTTTCTACCAATTACATTAGATCTAGGCCCATCTGCATTTGACTGCCCTGCCATCGACAAATAAAAGGTTCCTTTTTCATTATTTTTGTATACCACCTAAATGAAGTCTTCCCACATCCTCAGCTGGTCTGTCTTGTCCCATAAGTTTCTGATCCAGCCAGCAGCTTTGAAATATCCTCTGCCATCTTTTCCGTGTCGTTATATCTTTCCCATAATATTGTATTCTGAACCACATAGCACACAAGTCATGACCAATGTTAATGTTACTTCTAGATAAACAATCCTGCTCTTATATTCTGCTTTTCAGCTAATGAAGGAAATCATCTTGTTTCCCTTTTAGCCACCTTTTTGACCCGTCCTGCTACCTTTAAGGATCTGTGGATGTAAACACTTATGTCCCCCTGATCATTCACACCACGCAATATCTTTCCATTTATTTGATATTCCCGAGCTCACTCCACCTGCAGCTCTATGACAATATAATGGGAACCGCAGACAGATCTATGAATAGAAGGTATCAGTGACCTCCTGTGGGGCAAAAAATAGAGAAGCGTGTAAGTGCGCACCACCAGACTCAGGCACAGCTTCTTCCCCTATGTTATCAGATTTATGAATGGCCCATCCATGAGCTCAGGCACAATACTGATTTTTCAACCTACCTCATTATAGGCGTTGGACTTTTTCTCTGGAACTGTTACACTGCAATTCCTGAGAACTATATTCTGCACTCTGGCATTTTTCTCTTCACTCTACCTGCTGTACCTGTATTTGGTTTGGTTGTATTCAAGTATAGTATTATCTGATTTGATTGGACAGCACACAAAGAAAAGTGTTCCGCTGTACCTTGGGACACGTGACAATAATAAAGATAAACCTACACAATGTCTGAGTTTCTGAGATTAAAATTGTGGCTGCAATGATTAGCAGGATCAATTGAGGAAAGACCTCTTTGAGCACTGACCCAGCTCATTGTTCCTCACTGTGGTGTGGGTAGAATAATTGCCCCTTGAACACACCCTGCTGAGAAATCTTCCATCCTCCTCTTCTGCCCCTTCCCATTTCCTTCCTGCAGCTTTACCTGTTCTTCTTCCCCTCTGTATGTTTCTCCCAGTCACCCAATATCAGAAAGGGAATGTCTCCAAATTCCCCCGTATCTAGGGACATTTGGTAGATGAAGAAATCAGGAAAGCCTGAAAACACCGAGTACAAAAATGAGAGTATTCACCTCAGCTCATTATTCCACTCTGGTGACGACATCCTCCTGCTCCACTCACTTATGTTGGGTGTTCACCGTGTATCAGCAATGCCCTTAACAATACCATGCCTGCTTAAATAGGATCAAATACTGCAAATAAAAATTAAAATAATTAAAGTAATACATTTACTTTATAAAATAATGAAATAGTAATTAATTAAAACCACAAAGTAAAATGAAGAAAATCAAAAACCATTTACCACCACTTACCATTTTAACAAGGCGGGGCATCCCCTGTCTATTGAATAGGGACAAATATTTATTCCAGTTATCTTGGTACAAAGCCGAGCTACTGAATGCACATTACATTCTATAACATCCATGTAAACTTGACACTGTAAATAGACCATACCAATCATATTTTGGAACAAGAAAGGATATTTGAAAATACCTTCCCCAAATCTGAAGATAAGATTCGACTTGTTCGCTGCCATAGATTTGAAGTCAATCAGTTTTAAGCGAGTAGAAGTTTGGCTGGTGACATTTATCTGGCTGATTTCTCTGCTTCCATTTCCATCTTTTATTCCGAGCTTTATTCTTTTGTATCCAGCTCTAAAATAAAATTGAGCTACTATTTCAGTTCAACAACAAACTCATGCCTCATGAATCCAATCCTTTTTTGATTAGAAAAGGATTTTATGTCCAGAAAGAATGATTTGGGGAAATGCGAGTTACATTAATTACATAATGCTAAAAAAATAGAATATCTTTCTCAAAGAGTATATTATCAACATTCAACTAGTGAATTTACATGAAGAAGGCAAGTTAATTATGCTGTTAAAAGAAAATCTATCAAATCTATGTGAATAGATGCAAGACAAGTGAGACAGATTTAAACAAATATATTTTCTGTTTCTGTTGCTGCTATTAGGAAATAAAAGATCAGCATTACCATGGTAACCTGTTCAAGGGGTCACCTCTAACCATTCATATAATTGCAAGCAATTTGATAAAAACAGCTTTATAGAATTCCGGGGTGCAAAATGAACGCACCTCTACCACAAAGATGACTATTATTAAACACCATCTGTTGAATTGGAGACTGCAGCTGTGTTAGAGGGTGCTTGTAAGCTATGTGCGTATGCTCAGAATTTTAATGTTTGTTTACAACCAATGTGCAGCTTCAAAATGGTGTCCATGTATCGTTAGGCAGCTTGAGAGCAAATAAAATGCACGCACATTTTTCAAAGCACACATGATTTATGTGTAATTTGACCTCAAGAGTTACTCTGTGCTTCAGAAAGGGTACAATTGGTATTTAAATCTGCAATAAATGAACTTGATCACTGTGGTTAGTTTTTTAATAATGGTTCTTATTGTCATCTCCGTGCAGGATATACTTGCTCAATAACTGCTAATTTCACAGCAGGCCAGATTAATTCTTCCTATCCCCTGGATGGATAAAAGAACATTGGCAGCCAAGCCATCTTCTCACAAAAAACAGAATCTATGCAGAGCGTTGTACTGTCAGAAAACAATTCCAGTTTAAAACAAAATGCTTAGCTTAATTTCCAAAATCAGAGAATGTATTATTAAAATGTCTCATGAATCTGCAGACATCTTATGACTGTTTTTCAGCACCAAGCAAAATAATGGGAATTAAAAACTGAAAACTGAAAATACCGAATATACCAACAAGATCAAGTGGCATTTATGAAGAGAGGAAAGAGTTAATGTTTCAGGGCGATGACCCTTCATCAGAACTGGAAATGTAGTGTTTCAATCCAAAACGTCAACAATTCGTTTCCACCCACAGATGCTGCTTGACCTGTTCAGATCCCCCAGACTATTGTTTTCCTGGAATAAGGGCGTTTACATTTGTAGAGAGGGACATGATGGAGAAAACACAGCAAACAATGGGCGACACAGCGGTGCAGCTGGTGGAGCTGCTGCCTCACAGCGTCAGAGACCTGGGTCCAATCCTGACCTCGTGTGCTTCTGTGCGAATTTTACACATTCTCCCTGTGAGCATGTAGGTATCCTCCAGGAGCTCCGGTTTCCTCCCACATCCCAAACATGTGGGTTTGTAGGTTAATTGGCCATAGTAAATTGCCCCTAGTGTGTAAGGCATGAGATGCATAAATGGGATAACATAGGACAAGTGTGAACGGGTAATCAATGGTCAGCATGGACACGGTGGGCCGAAGGGCCTGTTTCCATGCTGTATCATTTAACAAAATGACATTTCTGATAGAGTGGAGGGATAGGATTTATTCACAATTGATTGAGAATGGGCTAATTATGCAAGTCTTACGGTCTTTTGAGGAGGTGACGAAGGTGTTTGATGAGAGTTGGTTGTCTGTGACCAGTGGTGTTCTGCAGGGATCGGTGCTGGAATATTTATTTGTTGTGATGTATGCAAATGGACTGGACAAAAATGTAGATGGGTTGATTAGTAGGTTTGCAGATGACACAAAAGGTGTTTGAATTACAGACAGTAAAGAAGGTTGTCAAAGAATGCAGCAAGATATATTTTAGTAACAGATATAAGTGAAGTCAACAAAATAGAGAGAGTACCGAGGAGATTTACTAGAATGTTGCCTGGGTTTCAGCAACTAAGTTACAGAGAAAGGTTGAACAAGTTAGGGCTTTATTCTTTGGAGCGCAGAAGGTTAAGGGGGGACTTGATAGAGGTCTTTAAAATGATGAGAGGGATAGACAGAGTTGACGTGGAAAAGCTTTTCCCACTGAGAGTAGGGAAGATTCAAACAAGGGGACATGACATGAGAATTAAGGGACTGAAGTTTAGGGGTAACATGAGGGGAACTTCTTTACTCAGAGAGTGTAGCTGTGTGGAATGAGCTTCCAGTGAAGGTGGTGGAGGCAGGTTCGTTTTTATCATTTAAAAATAAATTGGATAGTTATATGGATGGGAAGGGAATGGAGGGTTATGGTCTGAGCGCAGGTATATGGGACTAGGGGAGATTATGTGTTTGGCATGGACTAGAAGGGTTGAGATGGCCTGTTTCCGTGCTGTAATTGTTATATGGTTATATGGTTATATGGTTATGTCACAGATGGAGCTTAATCTGGGCAAGTGTGAGGTGTTGCACTTTAGGAAGTCAAATGTAAGAGAAAAGTATACTGTTATTGGAAGTATCCATAACAGCATTGATGTACAGAATGATCTTGGGGTCCAAGTCCACAGATGCCTGAAAGAAGATGAAATGGTAAAGAAAGCTTGTCTTCATCAGTCAAGGCATTTGCATTAATCATCAAAAACAGCTTTATAAAACAGCTTCATATAAGGAACTGCAGATGCTGATTTACAAAAGAAGACACAGAGTGCTGGAGTAGCTCAGCAAGTCAGGCAGCATCTCAGGAGAACATGGATAGGGACGTTCTCCTGAGAAGCTGCCTGACCCACTACGCTACTCCAGCTCTCTTTGTCTTCTTACTAAAACTTGTTTACGTTATATTTAAAGCATTGTGTTCTGGTCACCATTATAAGATGGGTGTGGAGGGTGCAGAAGAGGATACAGCCTGGATTTACTAGGATACAGCCTGGATTAGCTATAAGGAGAAGTTGGACAAATTTGGGATGATTTCTGTAAGTGTCAGAGGCTGAAGGGAGACCTGGTAGCAGTTTATAAAATTATGAGATGCAGAGATTGAGTAAACCGCCAGAACCTTTTATCCTAGGTGGAAATGTCAAATACTGGAGAACATAAAGTGAGATGAAGAAAGATTAAAGGAAATGTGCGGCCTTTATTTATTCAAAGAGTGGTAGTTGCCTGGAACACATTGCCAAGGGTGTTGGGAAAAAAGCAGATTTGAAAGTGGAATTTGAGAGGCTTTTAGATAGACACAGAGAATGGAGGAATATGGATCATGTGCAGGCAGAAGCGATTAATTTAATTTGACATAATTTTCGAAGGGCAGCATGGCTGAAGGACCTGATCCGATGCTTTACTGTTCTTTGTGTGGTGATCTGCTACAAGCATTAAATCTAAAAAGTATTACTAATGTGCATGATGCCTGGGCTCGTGAGCTATGTGATGCTAAAATAATAACCCATCCACTCTTTTACAGTTCACATTCCACATGAAGCAATCCTAGTTAAAAATCAAGCTCAGTAAGTTACTTACACTATCAGTTTCTTTGCAGTATCGATAGAGATAACATTAAGAAGTTGTATAAGAAGGAACTGCAGATGCTGGAAAATCGAAGGTAGACAAAAATGCTGGAGAAACTCAGTGGGTGATGCAGCATCTATGGAGCGAAGAAAATAGGCAACATTTCATGTTGAGACCCTTCTTCAGACTGATGTGAGAGTGGTTGGGGGGGGGGGGGGGCGAGAAGAAGAAAGGAAGAGGCGGAGACAGTGGGCTAAGGGAGAGCTGAGAAGGGGTGGAGAAAGCAGGGACTACCTGAAATTAGAGAAGTCAATGTTCATACCGCTGGGGTGTAAACTGTCCAAGCAAAATATGAGGTGCTGCTCCTACAATTTACGGTGGTCCTCACTCTGGCCATGGAGGAGGCCCAGGACAGAAAGGTCGGATTCGGAATGGGAGGGGGAGTTGAAGTGCTGAGCCACCGGGAGATCAGGTTGGTTATTGCGAACCAAGCGGAGGTGTTGGGCGAAGCGATCGCCAAGCCTACACTTGGCCTCATCGATGTAGAGCAGCTGACACCTATAGCAGTGGATGCAATAGATGAGGTTGGAGGAGATGCAGGTGCACCTCTGCCACACCTGGAAAGACTGCTTGGGTCCTTGAATGGAGTCAAGAAGGGAGGTAAAGCGACAAGTGTAGCATTTCCTGCGGTTGCAAGGGAAAGTACCAGGGGAGGGGGTGGTTTGGGTTTGAAGGGACAAATTGACCAGGGAGTTACGGAGGGAGCGGTCTCTACGGAAAGCAGACCGGGGAGGAGATGGGAAGATGTGGCCATGGTGGGATCCCATTGGAAGTGCCGAAAATGTCGGAGGATTATTTGTTGTATGTGACGGCTGGTAGGGTGGAAGGTGAGGACAAGGGGGTCTCTGCCCTTGTTACTAGTGGGGGGGATGGGGACTGAGAGCATAGTTACAGGGTATAGAAGAGACCCTGGTGAGAGCCTCATCTATAGTAGAAATGGGGAACCCCGTTCCCTGAAGAATGAGAACATCTCCGATGCCCTGGTGTGGAACACCTCATCCTGGGTGTAGATGCGGAGTAGACGGAAGAATTGTGAATAGGGGATGGAGTCCTTACAGGAAGCAGGGTGGAAAGAAGTGTGGTCCAGATAGCCATGGGAGTCAGTGGGTTTATAGTGGATGTCGGTCAGTAGTCTATCACCTGCGATGGAGATGGTGAGGTCTAGAAATGGTAGGGAAATGTCGGAAATGGTCCAGGTGTATTTGAGTGCCGGACGGAAGTTAGTGATGAAATGGAAGTCAGTGAGTTGTGTATGGGTGCAGGAAAAAATGAACTGAACTGTGGAGACTAAATTCACCACCATTATCACAGCTTCTGTGACTGCATTCTTTGATTAGACAACCTGACAGATTAATGTTCCTGAGGTTTTATTTTATTATATGACTTCACATTTCAGGTTTTAACATTGATGTGAATTCAAACACAATGCTGGAAACCTTTAAACGAGTTCACATGAGCACAGCTGTAATACCTTTTCCTTATGTGTTTTTTTGCCAGCTCAGCTTGAGGTGTGTCTCCAAAAGGCACCAGAAGTTGACCTGGGAATTAGCTCAAGTTTAAATACACATTCTCTTCCCAGCTTCTTCTCTTTCTTCTGCCCTGTCAGCAGATTTTTGGAGAAACAAAATAATGGACACAATAAGAGCCAATGTCTCCCCACCAGCCAGCACCGTGGTATAATATGAGTGCTGTCAATGCGGTTTACATGCTGGCTCAAACATCCGTGAAACTGATATTAGGCCCCTTATCTGCGGAGGTAAAAACAGTAACCGCAGTCTCCCTCCTCTGGATTTGATGCATATAGCGCCTTTTTTTTTGGCAGCAGGTCCAACAGTCCAAACGCAGGATCTGTCTTTGTGATCTTCTTAGCCCTGCTAGGGCAGCGGGAGGGGTACATGTCCCGGGGAAAGGAGGTTGGTAACCAACTTATCCTCTGCGCTGTCCTGGTTACCGTCTGAAGCCTCTCCCTGCTGGCAACTCAGCAGCCTATACCATGCTGCAATGCAGTATGTCAGCAGGCTCTCGAGGGGCAGCCGACCTGGGAATTTAGCTCAAGTCGAAATACACATTCCCAACCCAGCTTCTTCTCTTTCTTCCAAGTTGTGAGGTCTTGATCTTTTAAAATGGACACTTTTCAGGACCCAATCGAGCTTTCTCCCCACCAGGATTTAACGTGACTGCCATTGCCATGAGACTCTGTAATTGCAGCATTTGTAATGGGTGAGCTACCTCCAGGGGCACCATATGAATGATTGAACATTGACCCAAGGTTAACACTGAGCTGGTGAGCTGCAGGGCTCTTTAGGGTTTAAATGTGAGCCACTGATATCAAGCTGCAGTGCCCCTGGGTAGAAGGCAAAATGTGGACAGGGGCAGTCATGAATGCACAGGGAAATCCTGGCCGGGAACGGGTTGGTACATTATATCACTGCAGTCATCAACAAGTTATGGAGGGAGCTGGTCTTGAATAGCAGTTTGCAAACTCAACAGTCGGTAATCAGAAATGCAGCACCCCCAGCAAGGTCTTAGGGGCATTCAGGAGAACATAGTAACAATGCTAACAATTACAGGCGGGGCCAGGCCCATCTCGACCCTTCTAGTCCGTGCCGGACACTTAATCACTCCCCTAGTCCCATATACCTGCGCTCAGGGATAAACCCTCCACTGCCTTGCCCATCCATCTGTACTATCCAATTTATTTTTAAATGATAAAAACCTCCAGGGGCCTCCACCACCTTCACTGGATTCTCATTCCACACAGCTACCACTCTCTGAGTGAAAGAAGGGCTCCCCCTCATGTTACCCCTGAAAAGCTTCAGTCCCCCTAATTCTCATGTCATGTCCCCTGTGGACGGGGCAGTCTTCCCTACTCTCAGGGGAAAAGCTTTTCCAGGTCAACTCTGTCTATCCCTCTCAGTCAACATTTTAAAACCCTCTAAGCAAGTCCTCCCCGAACCTTCGGCGCTCCAAATGCATAAACCCCCTAACAGTTTTACAACAATCCAAGGGCAACTTGTAGTTAAACTAAAGGATTTATCTTAATCATTCAGATAGTGGTGTGGACCAAATTTCCACATGGCAGATAATATCTGTGGCCCCACAGCAACGAGCAGATCCATCCCACCAGTCTGCTAAACGCTAATTCATATGTATGAATGGTACATAAATCATGCATTTATAACCTGGAGGTCACGAACACCTAAACAAATTAAGGGCTTAGTTTAACAGCATAGAAACATAGAAAATAGGTGCAGGAGTGAGCCATTCGGCCCTTCGAGCATGCACCGCCATTCAATATGATCATGGCTGATGATCCAACTCAGTATCCTGTACCTGCCCTCTCTCCATACCCCCTTATCCCTTTAGCCACAAGGGCCACATCTATCTCCCTCTTAAATATAGGCGATGAACTGGCCTCAACTACCTTCTGTGGCAGGGAGTTCCAGAGATTCACCACTCTCTGTGTGAAAAATGTTTTTCTCATCTCGGTCGTAAAGGATTTCCCCTTTATCCTTAAACTGTGACCCCTTGCCTGGACTTCCCCAACATCAGGAACAATCTTCCTGCATCTAGCCTGTCCAACCCCTTAAGAATTTTGTAAGTTTCTATAAGATCCCCCCTCAATCTTCTAAATTCTAGCGAGTACAAGCCGAGTCTATCCAGTCTTTCTTCATATGAAAGGCAAGGCAAGGCAACTTTATTTATATAGCACATTTCATACACGAGGCAGACTCAAAGTGCTTCACATAAAAACATGTCATACAATAAAATGAAATAATAAAATGAAATAAAATAGAACTAAAAGAAAAGAAAAGCAAAATTAAAAATGCATTATAAAAAGTGCAAAAGTTAAAAGTGCAAGTGAAAGTCCTGACATCCCAGGAATCCGTCTGGTCTGGCATCATCAGGCATCATGTTCGGCACGGATATCATTATTCCATGTATCTATCCATGTAGCCTGGGGAAGACCTGCAATAACAAGTGTACTTTTGTCTGACCTCATCCACATATAAAAATTTGGTCCTTCAGACTATTTCCGAATTAATGAGGCAGTTGTGGTTCCATGGTCTGGAAAACATTAAAAAAAAGACCTACCCTCAAGTAACAGGTGTGGAAAGTCAGCTGTAAACTCTTTCCATAATGGATGTTTTTAAAAAAAACAGCAGATGCTGGATATCTGATTTTTTTTTAAAATGTCGGAAACAGTCAGTGGGTCAGATAGCATTTCGGGACAGAGATCCAATGTTTCTGGTTAAAACCATTGGACAGAAGTTTCTGTTTAGTTTATTGTCACATGTACCGAGGTACAGTGAAAAGCTTTTGTTGTGTGCTAACCCATCAGCAGAAAGACTAGCGAGCAGTGCTGAATTATTATCTCCCTCATTGGTGACCCTCGGACTCTCCTTGATCGAACTTTACTCACTTAACCTTGCACTAAACGTTATTCCCTTATAATGTATCTATCTATACACTGTAATGGCTAGATTATAATCATGTATTGTCTTTCAAATGCACCAACAAAGGGTCTTTGACCTGATTATGTTAGCTCGTGCTTTTTCTTTCATAGATGCTGTCTGACCTGTGGAATGTCTTCAGCATCTTCCCTGTTCCCTTCAAAATAGCACCAGCTGCATAGCCATAGTTAACAAAACAAAAAGGTTCAATATTCAAATTTGAGCGCAGCAGTCACAAGCTTGGAAATTACCTTTGTGATATGGAACAAGATGCTGAGAGCACTAAAAATCAATAAGTGAAGCATCAGTTTACAATAGATTTACAATTCCCTTCATCACTACTCGCTACACATCTTAGTAAGGGTGATGTTTTGCATGAATCAAATCTTTTATGGACTTTCATAGGATAATGAACATCAATGTTACAATACCCAGCTCAGACCTTTAGTCCACACATGTTCAACCTGCAATGTGATTAATGCAGTTGGAATTCTTTCATGTTACAACCAGATTTTTGAAGTTGGATTTCACACCTTGTAAAGTGCAGCATTTAATGCTTAGGTAATATCTTCCGGCAAACATTTTATTTTAATGGTCTAGAGAAAATAAATGTGACTATTGTGAAATCTGTCTTCTTGCATACAGTCTGTTTGTTTATGATTCGTAGTTGTGATTGAAGCAGGAAAGCCAGCTTTAAATGCAGAGCAATCAAATAGTTCCTGCGTTTTAAAATAACTAACATTTTATTAACATGGGCATTGAGCTTTTTGGGCCAGACCTACTCTGTGCAGTTATCAAAAATGCAAATAAGTACTTACACTCCATTATATTTGTTAAGAGCTCAAATCAGCACTGATTGCTAAAACCCACAGCGAAGATGAGAATGCCGGCATATACCAGACTGCTACAGTTAGCAGTTCCATTATCAGGCATTCAAACTTTGCTAAATGAATCCAACCAATCTGAATTTAAGGGTAATAATGAACAACTCTTTAATTCTCTCAATAATTAACAGAGCCAAATTGAAAGGGAAAATGCTGGAAATTGTCGCCAAGTTAAAGTTTCAGATAAAAAGAAAATGCTGGAGGAACTCAGTGTAGCAGATAGCATATGTGGAGAGAGTGCAGAGCATAGGTGAGGGAGTGCAGCGTAGGTTCAACAGGTTAATTCCCAGGATGGTGGGATAGACATATGATGAAAGAATGGATCGAATGGGCTTGTATTCACTGGAATAGAAGAATGTGAGATCATTCATATAAGATTATATGAGAGATCATATATGTGAGATCAAACATATAAGATTATCAAGGGTTTGGACACGTTAGAGACAGGAAACATGTTCCCGATGTTGGGGGAGTCCAGAACCAGGGGCCACAGTTTAAGAGTAAGGGGTAAGCCATTTCGAACGGAGATGAGGAAACACTTTTTCACACAGAGAGTTGTGAGTCTGTGGAATTTTCAGCCTCAGAAGGTGGTGGAGGCCGGTTCTCTGGATACTTTCAAGAGAGAGCTTGATAGGGCTCTTAAAGATAGCGGAGTCAGGGGATATGGGGAGAAGGCAGGAACGCGGTACTGATTGGGGTTGATCGGCCATGATCACATTGAATGGCGGTGCTGGCTCGAAGATTACTCCTGCACCTATTTTTTATTGTCTGTTGTCTATCTTTAGAAGGATGAGAGGGAATCTCATTGAAACATATGATTCTTAAGGGATTGGACAGGCTAGATGCAGAAAAAAAATTCCCGATGTTGAGGGAGTCCAGAACCAGGGGTCACAGTTTAAGAATAAGATGTAAGCCATTTAGGGTTGAGATAACGAAAAACTTTTCACCCAGAGAGTGGTGAATTTGTGGAATTCTCTGCCACATAAGGCAGTGGAGGCCAATTCACTGGATGTATTCAAGAGAGAGCTCTTATGCATAACGGAATCAAAGGATATGGGGAGAAAGCAGGAATGGGGTACTGATTTTGGATGATCAGCCATGATCATATTGAATGGCGGTGCTGGCTTGAAAGGTTGAATGGCCTACCCCTGCACCTATTGTCTATGAATGAACAGGTGATGTTATTGGAGAAACTCAGCGGGTGAGGCAGCATCTATGGAGCGAAAGATATAGGCAACGTTTCGGGCCAAAACCCTTCTTCAGACCTATGTAGGGTGGGGCTTCAACAACCTGCAATTTCAGCATTCCGCTGCTTGAGTGTAATGTGAAATATTATCTCTGATCCACTGTTGTAGGCTGACACACAGCAGAATTCCAACGTTTTATTCTTTCAGAATTACAAAATTCACAGCACTTTGAATTTGGCATACAAAGTTGACACATGGATAACCAGGTGATCAAGTGACTGAAGAAAATATGTGATTTTAATTGAGGATCTTAACTTTCATTTAGATTATTTTGAACAGACTCACTTTTCTGACAAGCAAGGAATTTTTGTGAGGGGTTCAGGACAATCTTCTACAACAATCTGTCTAAAAACCAAAAAGTGTGCAGGAGATATTAGATTTGTAATGAGGATTAATGGTGTTAATGGTGAAAAGAGATGGAAGATGATCAAGTAGTAATAGCAATAATGATTTTGTTCAGTGGGAAAAAGGAGGAAACATAGAATTCTTAAAATAAGCAAATCTATTTCCAATATAATTAATTAGAAATTTCACATCAAATTAGGCTAGTCTGACAATAGATAAACTAAAAGATCGCTAGTGGAAGATGTTCAAACACCAGTGGAATGACCCAGAATGTTTGTCATGCCTTCAAATAATATGTCCCATAATCTAATAATCTTTATGCAAGAACTTCCTCTGCATCAGTTCTTATTGTTGTCAAATATCAGTTTAATGGGAGTCCAAATTTCTGGCTGATGTGATGCAAGCAAGTTGGCTTAACTGCCAATCATTTTAAAGCCAAAACCAAAGTGCTCGAAGAACTCAACAGGCCAGGCAGCTTCTGTGGAGGGAATGGACAGATGACGTTTTGTGTTGGGACACTTCTTCAGACTGATGAAATGGGAGGAGAAAGCTGGAAAAGAAAAGCGGGGACAAGCTCTGGCAAGTGATAGGCAGATATACAGGTGAGGAGGGGCAATTGGCAGATGGGTGGAAATAGTGATATATATATATAAATCAAGAGGTGAAAATAAGACAAAAAGTTGTCAGGTAAGGAAAGAAATGTAAGGCCAGAAGGAGGATTATGGGTTGAAAGTGACAGGGGGAGTGGACAGAGGTAGGATAAGAGGGAGATATAGGATTCAGGGATGGGAGATGAGCGTGTGGAGAAAGGGAAAGATACAGCGTAATGATGGTGGTAGGAGATGGTAGAAGAAAATCCTTTCAAAGGATTCTTAATACCAGCAGAGTAGGAAGCAAATAATACGATTTTAAATAATGCCTTTTCTGAAATGCACAATAAAGAATGAAGCATGCACATGATTAAGATAACATTTATCTTATCATTTAAAAATAGAATTCCTTTATATTTGAAATATTCTTGCAAAGGGATCACAAAGCATATTTGAGTTTTAGGGCAGTTGTCACACAATGATCATGTATTAGCAGGGAATCTAAATGAACTAACATCTTAAACGGCAAAGGGTAAGGCATTTAGAGTGTTCTACAGTGCGACAAGTTCATAAATAGTTTAAATTCATAGCAGTTCAGCTGACGTCTTGTAGCATTGGTGAATAAGGCTGCTAACTGCGCAGTCAGTAGGGGTGCTCTGCTTCATCAATAGCAGCTTTGGGAATGTTGCATTAAACTGCACAAGTGCTGAAGTCTTGGTTGCAACCAATTTTACGGTTGAAAACAATGAAATACCCTATTTCTGTTACTATCGCAAAGATTATTCCAACGCACTTCATAATCAGCTTACACCACGAGGGGGCAAACTCGTGGTGTAATCTTCACTTACAAACTGGAAAAAGACTCAACACCTCAACTACCACTCGTCAATAAAAACAGCCAGCGACAACAAAATAAATCAATGGCTGCATTAAAACATAAACAAAAAGCAAAAACAAGTACAAGGCTAAGAAACAAGGAGAAAATGCAAATAACTACAGTAAATAGTAATTATGTTGCCAGAAGAAACAATGAAAACAAACTTGCAAAGAATATCACATTCAGCAAAAAAATTACAATTTCATTGTTAAAGTTGATGATCAATGGAAAATGTGACCCTAAATAGACAGAGAACTCAGATATTACTTATTATGACAAAGAAAGAACAGGACAAATATTAGAATAATTAGTTTGCATCAGAAATTACATGAGGGAAAGAATTTCAGTATGCTGGAGATGCAGGAATGCCAAGGCAGAATCAGGAGGCTGTGGGCATGACAAAATATCAGGTACAGGAGAAAAAAAAAGAAGAAAATAATGCAAATACCCAGCTTTAGACTTTAGGCTCCAGACTTTAGAGGTACAGGCCCTTCAACTCACCGAGGTTGTGCCGACCAGCAATCACCCCGTACACTACACACTAGGAACAATTTACAATTTTTAGACAAGAAAATTAATCTACAAACCTGTACATAGAAACATAGAAACATAGAAATTAGGTGCAGGAGTAGGCCATTCGGCCCTTCGAGCCTGCACCGCCATTCAATATGATCATGGCTGATCATCCAACTCAGTATCCCGTACCTGCCTTCTCTCCATACCCTCTGATCCCCTTAGCCACAAGGGCCACATCTAACTCCCTCTTAAATATAGCCAATGAACTGGCCTCAACTACCCTCTGTGGCAGAGAGTTCCAGAGATTCACCACTCTCTGTGTGAAAAAAGTTCTTCTCATCTCGGTTTTAAAGGGTTTCCCCCTTATCCTTAAGCTGTGACCCCTTGTCCTGGACTTCCCCAACATCGGGAACAATCTTCCTGCATCTAGCCTGCATCTACGTCTTTGAGTGTGGGAGGAAACCAGAGCACCTGGAGAAAACCAATGCAGACACAGGGAGAATGTACAAACTCCATACAGACTGCACCCATAGTCAGGATTGAATCCGGTTCTCTGGTGCTGGAAGGCAGCAACTCTAATGCTGTGTGACCATGCCACCACATTAATGTTTCAGCAAAGACCCTTTGCTTTATTTTAGATTTCCAGAACTTGCAGTTTATTTTTGATTTTCACCGACAGGAGCAGGAGTTGGTCTGTGAGCCGATCAAAACAACACTCATCAAACTACTTCAAACTTAAGTGTTGAATTCTATAAATTCACAACTCTCTGGGAGCAAAAGTTTTTTCTCATCTCAGTCTTAAATGACCTCCCCTTTATTCTAAGACTGTGGCCCCTGGTTCTGGACTCACCCAACATTAGGAACATTTTTCCTGCATCTAGCTGGTCCAGTCCTTTTACAATTTTATATGTTTCTATAAGATCTCCCCTCATCCTTCTAAACTCCAGTGAATAAACGCCTAGTCTTTTCAATCTTTCCTCATACGACAGTCCCGCCATCCCAGGGATCAATCTCGTGAACCTACGCTGCACTGCCTCAAATTAGGAGACCAAAACTGTACACAATACTCTAGATGTGGTCTCACCAGAGCCCTATACAACAGCAGACTCGTTTTGTAAACGGTTTTTGGAAGCAGATTTGATTCAAATTTGATACAGATTTTGCAATATAATTTTTAATAAGGAACAATTCTTTAAGAAATATTTCCCAAATATTATACAGAAAAAAAGTCTTCACTCGTGGATCCCATTTTGTGAGAACGCCCATTTATGTTTTCCTTTCTAATAGCTGTTGGAGATTAATTTTACTTTTTATTTTCAGATTCTAATCTGAGCATGACTAAAAGATTTGAAAGTGGTGCTAGCAAGCGTAAGAGAAAGAGACTTGAAAATAATACGGTAAAGAAATTAAGACATCAATGCTTTCTTGGATCATAAACTGACAGAGGTAACAAGTGCCAGCGGTGAAGCAGATACATTGATACTAACACAAGGAAATCAGTGTGGTGGAGCTATCCAGCCAACTACTAGCATTCAAACAGAAGAAAACCTCCCAGAAAATAAAACAGCGATACAGGACATGGAACAGCAAGCTGATATGAGAAAGCAGCCATGATGCCGGCTCAAAATGAAAATACAAAACTAATTCAGGAGTCACTTAATGTACAGGGAGAGGCCAAAGAATGACAAGAAAATAATGTGGATAGTCAGAATTTTCAGCTAAAACCTGGTAAGGTACGCCAAGTCCAAGGTATTCCAGACAGATGTAGATGATGCCAAACATAGATCTACTGTAACAGACATTGGTTTGTGGACAGAATTATCACAAAACAGAGAAGCACAGGAATGCCATGTTAACCTAGATAGTGAGGGCATACGTTAACTTCAAAGGTAGAGGAACAAATAAATGCAGAACAGCAGTACTAGTGGCATGTCACGGAGAGAATTATCGCTGTAATATGCACGCTTACTGAACGAGGCTTGCCATTCAGGGGAGACAATTAACAAATTGGATCTCCAAATAACGGCAATTATCTTGGTCTTTTAGAGCTAGATGCAAAATTTGATCCATTTTTATTGGCTCATATCAATCGGTATGGAAACTCCGGATCAGGAATCAATCAATCAATCAATCAAAACTTTATTGTCATTCAGAAATACATCAATAAATGCAATTCTAAACAAAAGTGTGTTGCATCTGGCTCCCCGTGCAACACAAAAATAACAGAAGGATAAAATGGATAAAATGATAAAATGGAAAAAAAAATAAAAATAGATAATGGTGGCGGCCCATTACACGGCATTCAAGAGTCTGATGGCTCGGGGGAAGAAGCTGTTGCAAAACCTGGCCGTTCTGCTCCTTATGGCTATGATATATTTTGCCCGAGGGCAGCAGAGTGAACAGTCGATGATGGAGACGTGTGGGGTCCTTTATAATACTGCTGGCCTTAGACAAGCAATGTTTGCTCGCAATGTCCACGATTGAGGGGAGAGAAGTCCCGATGATTTTTTCAGCCGTCCTCACCACTCTCTGCACGGACTTCCAGTCGGAGGCTTTACAGTCCCCAAACCAGACAGAGATGCAGCTGGTCAGAATGCTCTCTATGGTTCCCCTGTAGAAAGTGGTGAGGACGGGATGGGGGAGGTGATCTCTTCTCATCCGGCGCAGAAAGTGCAACCGCTGCTGTACTCTCTTAACTAATGATGTGATCTTATTTGACCAGGTCAGACTGTTAGTGATCTGCACCCCCAGGAACTTAGTGCTACTGACCAACTCCACATCACCGTCATTAATGTGAAATCCCTCTTATTTGTCAAAAACTGTATGTGAGGAAATGATTCAACTTATGGCAAAAAAAGTTAAGGATGCAATTCTGGTTGACTTGTAAAAGGCGGGATATTTCAGCTTGTCAGTGAATTCCATCCCTGACATTTCACATACTGATCAGTTGACTTTAATTATCAGATATGTATCACCTGAAGACAGTTTACCAAGTGAGAGATTTTTAACTTTCCTTGAGCTAAAAGACCACTCAGGAGAAAGCATGGCTGATTTAGTGTTTAGCTATCGCACTACTGAGCTTGAAATTGACTTTAGAAAATGCCGAGGGCAGTCGTATGACAATGCTGCCAACATGGCTGGTAGGTACAAGGGTATGAAGCAAAAAATCATTGAAAAATACAAATTTGCAAGATTTATTCCATGCGCTGGTCACTCATTAAATTTGGTGGGCCGTTCGGCTGTTGATTGCTGCCTTGATGCAGTGAACTGTTTTGGAATTATCAATGAAATTTATACTTTCTTTTCATCATCCACAAAGAGGTAGGCAGTTCTAAAATCATTTTTGCAACCTGCCAAAAGTGCCTAAATATTTGTCAGACACTAGGTGAGAGGCACATGCAGAAGCCACAGAAGCTATTTTGGAAAGTTACAGCGCTATCACTGATGCCCTTAGTCATTTGTACTCTGATGTTAATGTGAAGGGTGATACATTAACAATCTTTTGCAGAAAATGGAAGAACTGGAATTTGTGTTTATGCTGCATTTTTGGACCCGTGTGTTAGGTCATTTTCACAAGGTCAACAAAGCCATTCAGAAATCAAAACTGTTATTGAGTACTTGTGCTAGTTTACTAGATTCACTTGAAACCAATTTAAGAAGAAGAGCTACTGTGTACTGTGTACAGTGATGTTGCACAAATGTTTTCCTTACTTGCTAATCTGACCGCATCTAAGCAAGAAATTCAGCAAGGTATTGAACTGTTAATGGAAGCATACCCAGAAGATGTTGACCTGAAACTTACTGATGAACTTTTGCACTTTCACTTGTTTGTGAGACAAAGCCATAGGCCTACAGAAGAGCACTCTCTGTCTCATACAGAATTTTATCAAATTATATACAAGGAAAAAATAACAATTCAGATGGCCTTCCCTAATATGAAAGCAATCTTGCGACTGTTTCTTAGCTTAATGGTCACTAACTGCTTGGGAGAGAGGTTTTTTTCAAAACTCAAAAGAATTAAAAATGAATTAAGGGCCACAATGTCTCAAGAGAGGTTGGCTGCACTGAGCATTCTGTGCATTGAGAGTGACAGACTTAGTTAAACAAATTTTGATGAACTTCTGGATGATTTTGCAATGAGGAAGGCTGGAAAAAAACTTTTTTAGTCTTAGTGTATTTGATGATTGTGGGCAGGTGCTATAGACCTGCACGGGAAGGTAGACGCTCCTGCCCCATGAGTCTCGGACAATAGACAATAGACAATAGGTGCAGGATTAGGCCTTTTGGCCCTTCGAGCCAGCACCGCCATTCAATGTGATCATAGCTGACCATCCCCAATCAGTACCCCGTTTCTGCCTTCTCCCCATATCCCCTGACCCCGCTATTTTTAAGAACCCTATCTAGTTGCCAAATTTCATTTCACTGCACATCTCGTATGTGTATGTGACGAATAAACTTGACTTGACTTGACTTGACTAGTTCTCTCTTGAAAGCATCCAGAGAACCTGCCTTCACCAGATAATTCCACAGACTCACCACTCTCTGTGAGAAAAAGTGTTTCCTCGTCTCCGTTCTAAATGGATGACTCCTTATTCTTAAACTGTGGCCCCTGGTTCTGGACTCCCCCAACATCGGAAACATGTTTCCTGCCTCTAGCGTGTCCCAACCCTTAACAATCGTATATGTTTCAATGAGATTCCCTCTCATCTTTCTAAACTCCAGAATGTTCAAGCCCAGCTGCTCCATTCTCTCAGCATATGACAGTCCCGCCATCCCGGGAATTAACCTTGTAAACCTACGCTGCACTCCCTCAATAGCAAGAATGTCCTTCCACAAATTAGGGGACCAAAACTGCACACAATACTCCAGGTGTGGTCTCAATAGGACTGTACAACTGCAGAAGGACCTCTTTGCTCCTATATTCGACTCCTCTTGTTTTAAAGGCCAACATGCGATTCGCTTTCGTCACTGTCTGCTGTACCTGCATGCTTACTTTCATAGACTGATGTACAAAGACCCCCAGATCCCGTTGTACATCCCCTTTTCCCAACGACGCCATTTAGTTAGTAATCTGCCTTCCTGTTTTTGTTACCAAAGTGGATAACCTCACATTTATCCACATTAAACTTCATCTGCCATGCATCCGCCCACTCCTCCAACCTGCTTCTACGCAGCGGCGGTGGAAAGCATCTTGTCCGGGAACATTACCATCTGGTTTGGGAGGTCTGCCAAGGACAAGAAGGCTCTGCAGAGAGTAGTGCGTTCGGCCGAACGCACTATGGGAACTTCACTCACCCCCCTGCAGGAACTATACAACAGGAGGTGCAACTCCAGATCAAACAAAATCATGAGAGACCCCTTCCACCCCTGCAACGGACTGTTCCAGCTGCTACGGTCAGGCAAACGCCTCCGTTGCCATGCAGTGAGAACGGAGAGGTTGAGAAGAAGTTTCTTCCCAGAGGCAATAGGACTGTAAATGCCTATCTCACCAGGGACTAACTCTACAGAACGTTTTTCCTTCCATTATTTATTATGTAAAAGAATATGTGTGTTATGATTGTGTTTATAATTTGTTTGGTTGTTTTGTTGTTTGTCTTTTGCACAAAAGTCCGCGAGCATTGCCACTTTCATTTCACTGCACATCTCGTATGTGTATGTGACAAATAAACTTGACTTGACTTGACTGTCCAAGCACCCTGCATTCTCATAAAATACTCCTCATAGTTCACACTGCCACCCAGCTTTGCGTCATCTGCAAATTTGCTAATGTTTCTTTGAATCCCTTCATCCAATTCACTAATCTCCTATGTGGGACATTATCAAATGCTTTCTGAAAGTCCAGGTACACTACGTTCACTGGCACTCCCTAACTGGTCTATAATTCCCTGTTTTCTCTCTCCCGCCTTTCTTAAAAAGTGGAATAGCATTAGCTACCCTCCAATACACAGGAACTGATCCTGAGTCTATAGAACATTGGAAAATTATCACCAATGATCACCACGATTTCCAGAGCCACTTCCTTAAGTACCCTTGGATGCAGACCATCAGGCCCTGGGGATTTATCAGCCTTCAGTCCCATCAGTCTATCCATCACCTCAGATCCTCTGGCCACTACTATATCAGTAAGATTGTTTTTGTCCTCCTTAGTGAAGACAGATCCAAAGTACCTGTTCAACTCATCTGCCATTTCCTTGTTCCCCATGATAAATTCACCTTTTTCGGTCTTCAAGGGTCCAACTTTGGTCTTAACTAATTTTTTCCTCTTCACATACCTAAAGAAGCTTTCACTATCCTGCTTTACATTCTTGGCTAGCTTACCTTCATACCTCATCTTTTCTCCCCGTATTGTCTTTTTGGTTATTTTCTGTTGTTCTTTAAACATTACCCAATCCTCTTGCTTCCCTCTCATCTTTGCTACGTTGTACTTCTTTGCTTTAATTTTTATACTGCCCCTGATTTCCTTTGTCAGCCATAGTCGTCCCTTTCTCCCCTTGGAATCTTTCTTCCTCCTAGGAATGAATTGATCCTGCACCTTCTGTATTATTGCTAGAAACACCTGCCATTTTTGTTCCACTGTCATCCCTGCTAGTGTATCTTTCCAGTCAACCTTGGCCAGCTCCTCCCTCATGGCCTCATAGTCCCCTTTATTCAACTGCAACACTGACACCTCCGATCTACTCTTCTCCCTCTCCAATTGTAGATTAAATGAGCAGATGGGGCTCGTCAGACTGGGAAGACAGTCCACCTAGGAGAGAGAAAACTCTGATTTAAAACCTCCACTGTCTTGTGGCCATATCCAGTCATGGAAAAGGCTCGAGGAGTAAACCTCAAGAAAATCCAGAGTCGGAGCCCCTAAGGTAGTTCGTCGTTGTCTACAGCCTGTCCTCCATAGGACATCGCCCAGGTTTGCATCCGACCACACATCACCTGCAAACTAGGATGCATCAACCATGGTCAATCATGACCGAAGAGGGCCTGTTACTTTTAGTTTCTTTATTTTTCAATATGTATTTTAAAACCAACTGTTTAATGACAACATACAATAGGATCTAAACGTGTCACACTGTGACTGTCAGATAGACATGGTCATCTTATTAACACTCCCCAGGCAATAACAATTTTAAGCTCGTGTTTTTTTTTTGTGTGTGTTTTTTTTGTTGTTTTTGTTTTTGTTTTTTTTTAGTATAACAGTAAACTTACAATATTAGACATAGAAACATAGAAAATAGGTGCAGGAGGAGGCCATTTGGCCCTTCGAGCCAGCACCGCCATTCATTGTGATCATGGCTGATCGTCCCCTATCAATAACCCGTGCCTGTCTTCTCCCCATATCCCTTGACTCAACTAGCCCCTAGAGCTCTATCTAACTCTCTTAAATCCATCCAGTGACTTGGCCTCCATTGCCCTCTGTGGCAGGGAATTCCATAAATTCACAACTCTCTGGGTGAAAAAGTTTTTTTCTCACCTCAGTCTTAAATGACCTCCCCTTTATTCTAAGACTGTGGCCCCTGGTTCTGGACTCGCCCAACATTGGGAACATTTTTCCTGCATCTAGCTTGTCCAGTCCTTTTATAATTTTATATGTTTCTATAAGATATCCCCTCATCCTTATAAACTCCAGTGAATACAAGCCTAGTCTTTTCAATCGTTCCTCATATGACAGTCCCGCCATCCCAGGGATCAATCTCGTGAACCTAGGCTGCACTGCCACAATCACAAGGATGTCCTTCCTCAGATTAAGAGACCAAAACAGTACACATTACTGTAGATGTGGTCTCACCAGAACCCTATACAACTGCAGAAGAACCTCTTTACTCCTATACTGAAATCCTTGTGCTATGAAGGCCAACATTCCATTAGCTTTCTTCACTGCCTGCTGTACCTGTAAGTCAACTTTCAGTGACTGGTGTACAAGGACACCCAGGTCTTGCTGCACCTCCCCCTTACCTAACCTAACTTGAGGAAAATATTATTTTCCTAAAAGTTCCTGCTTATTCCACAAAATGTTTACAAAGTTCGGTTATAGCAATATAGTTTTTCACAGTGTTAATTTTAACATTTATGCATTTTTTTTCAATCACTATGGTATTTAACAATAACATTTTATGTCCTTTAGAGAAGGAATTGCGAATTGTGGAATTTTAAACAGCCGTCATCATCCTTGGTTTACTCAGATTATTTAAAACACTCTTCCATCTTCCTCTAGTGGGGGATTGGGAGGGGCCTCACAAGTGGAACAGCCTAGGGCCTCTCTTCATCTAGATCCGGCAGTGGCTGCAACACCCAGTCATGCTTGAGTCTCGAGGCATCGGCTACGGCTAGACAGTTCTTACACTCTTTTCACAGACCTGGACATTGCAGTTTGAGACTCCTATGCCTACACCTGCTTCCCTATGGCAGAAGTTAAATGAAAATGGGACCATGGTAGTGTGGGTCCTTGATGATGCTGGCTGACTTTTTGAGACAGCACCTCTGATAGATAACTTCGATGGTGGGGATAGACACAAAAAGCTGGAGTATCTCAGTGGGTCAGGCAGCATCTCTGGAGAGAAGGAATGGGTGACGTTTTGGGTCGAGACCGTTCCTCAGACCGATGGTTGGGTTGTCAGTACCTGTGATGGACCAGACAGTGTCCACAACATTTTGTGATCTCCTACATGCCTGGGCACTCAATTTGCCGATTCAGACGATAATGCAACCGGTCAATATGCTGTCCCTCATACACCTGCAGAAGCTCAAGGGGGTATTCGTCAACTTAGCGAATCTTGTGACTCTTCTAACAAAGTGGACCTGATATAATTATGAGGAACATAGATAGGGTAGACAGTCAGAACCTTTTTTACCAGGATGGAAATTTCAAAGCATAGGGCCCATAACTTTAAGATGAAAGGGGCAATGTTTAAAGGAGATGTGTGAGGCACATTTTTTTACCACCGAGGGTGGTTGGTGCCTGGATGGTTTTGCAAGGAGTGGTGGTGGAGGCAGATAAAATGTAGCATTTAGGTGGTTTTTAGATAGAACGGAAATGCAGACACTGGTGGGATATGGATCATGTGCAGGCAGATGAGATCAGTTTAGCTTGGCATCATGTTTAGCACAGATATTGTGGGCTGAAGGGCCTATCACTATCCTATACTTTGTTCTCTTTTCTAAGTAGATGTGTTATATTCCCTGCTGAGAAATGCCACAGAATTGTAAAGAATATATGTTATAATCCAACTCACCAAGACAGAGCAAAATCAGGGCTCATCTCCCTTTATTACAATGATTTGTTGATAATCATAATAATAGTGTGGAAAGTTCATCTGGATGATTTATTATGATTGCACCAATGTCAGTTAGTTAAACTGGAAACATATATCTGCCAAAACATTTCCTCTTTGACAGTTCCTTCCTCTCCTCTCCTCCAACCTTGGGGTGATTGTTGGAGTGAAATTCATTTTAATACTGTCTTGAAGCTATTTGAAATCCCCCTTTGCTTTTGACATATCCTTTATTCTTTCACATCTCTTTAAATTTGGCAAAGCAGTATCTCTCCTTTATCAAATATGCTATCCTTAGATCCTCATGAGTCTGCAGCTGGGATTGTAAATAATTGTAAATGAAACGTGATTGGAGTATTGTGGTTTCAGTGAATTCTTGACGCAGTGAAAACTAAATTAGATTAGACTCGCATCTTGAAGTGAAAATTAGGCCCCAAATACAGTCAAGCGCACATCCTTGCCAATGATGCAGTATTCTCGAACAATGTATTCCCCAGAGGAGACACATGCAGAAGAGGCAGCACATTTTGAAAGACAGCACAAGGATAAATTAATTTCCAGAATTATACATTGAATCAACGTGATCGCTGAATTTTGCTCTAACTATGGAGTGAAAGAGTTCAGTTTCTTTTGTAGTGGTACTTTTGCACCAACTTCTATACGAATTAACAAAAACAAATTGTCTGTTAATTGTTTATTTTTGTAAAATATACACTGTTTTCTAGCCTGCATTTCAGTATTTTACCTATATATTTCTTTATGTTCCATGTGCATTATCAATGAGGAAACTTACATTACCACAAACCAACATTAAGGAGATTTAAATTTCCCTTGATATGCCTGTTTCACACACATAAACAGTATTTTTTCAGAAAACAATGTGAAAATCTCCAGGTGAAAATTGGTTCTGGAGAACCAATAAATGATTTGTTAATCGATTATTAATTGCTCAGACAATTAGAGTGTCCTAAACCTTGGATGAACAGGAAGACTAACTCTCTGCAAAAGTCCAGACCCAAGGTTTGCAAGAAAGATGACTCCATACTGTACAAGAAGGCCAGGGGAGAATTTCAGAACAAGTCAGAGGCTCAATTCAATCAAGCAGATGATAGGTGACTGCAGCAGACATACAAGCTGAAATTAGAGGTGATCGCTGACAATTAGGTAATCAATATTGGAAGAGATCAATGATTTTAACAACAGTTTTGAACAGGCACACCAAGTTCAAGGCATGCCTCCCATCCCCCACTGGATCAGCCCTAAAAATCTTGATGGCAGGTCAGATCTGCTTTCACAAGGGTAGACTCTTGACTCTTGCCCACATTTGGGCCAGTCTTCTGGACATTCTAGATCCCTTGTAATTGGAGTACAGGAAAAATAGGTTTATGAAGGACACCCTCTTCCTTGCTGAACACTCAACTCTGGATCATTTTGACAATATAAACACTGAGAAAGGATGCTATTCATTGGCACAGTAACACAGCAGTAGAGTTCCACCTTACAGCACCAGAGACCCTGATGCTGACTGCACGGGGTGTGTACGTTTTTCCCATGACGTGGGAATCTACAGGAACTGAATATTCAAGGGTATACCTCCTATCGAAAAGACAGACATGTGGGCAGAGGGGGTGGGGTAACTCTGTTGGTGAGGAATGAGATTCAGTCCCTTGCAAGGGGTGGCATTGAAATAGGAGATGTGGAGTCAGTATAGATAGAACTAAGGCATTGTAAGGGTAAAAATACCATCATAGGACATTTACAGGCCCACAAACAGTAGCCTGGATATGGGGTGCAAGTTAAATCAGGAGTTAAAATTGGCATGTAATAAAGGTAATGCTACGGTTGTTATGGGAGATTTTAATATGTAGGTAGACTGGAAAAATCAGGTTGGTACTGGACCCCAGTAGGGAGTTGTGAAGTGCCTTTGTGATGGATTCTTAGAGCAGCTTGTATTGGAGCCTACCAGGGAGAAGGCAATTCTGGATTTAGTGTTATGTAATGAATCAGATTTGATAAAGGAACTTGAAGTTAATGAGCCATTAGGAGGTAGTGACCATAATGTGATCAGGTTTAATTTACAAGTGGAGAGGGACAAGGGTAAATCAGAGGTGTCAGTGTTACAGTTGAATAAAGGGAACTATGGAGCCATGAGGGAGGAGCTGGCCAAAGTTGACTGGAAAGATACCCAAGCAGGGATGACAGTGGAACAACAATGGCAGGTATTTCTGGGAATAATACAGAAGGTGCAGGATCAGTTCATTCTAAAGAGGAATAAAGATTCTAAGGGGAGTAAAGGGCGACTGTAGCTGGCAAGGGATGTCAGGGACAGTATAAAAATAAAAGAGAAGCAGTATAACGTAGCAAAGATGAGCGGGAAGCAAGAGGATTGGGTAACATTTAATGAGCAACAGAAGTTAACTAAAAAGGCAATACCGGGAGAACAGATGAGATACGAAGGTAAGCTAGCCAGGAATATAAAGATGGATTATAAAAGCTTCTTTAGGTATATGAAGAGGAAAAAATTAGTTAAGACCAAAGTTGGACCCTTGAAGACTGAAAAAGGTGAATTTATTATGGGGAACAACGAAATAGTAGATGAGTTGAACAGGTACTTTGGATCCGTCTTCACTAAGGAGGACACAAACAATCTTCCTGATGTACTAGCGGCCAGAGGATCTGGGGTGACAGAGGAACTGAAGGAAATCCGTATTAGGCAGGAAATGGTGTTGGATAAACTGATGGGACTGAAGGCTGATAAATCCCCAGGGCCTGATATTCTGCATCCCAGGGTACTTAAGGAAGTGGCTCTAGAAATTGTGGGTGCATTGGTGATGGTAAATGACTAAATAATACAATCTGAAATCCAAGATCATCTTTAATCAATATTCAAACTGTAGCGGTACGGCAGGTTGTTAGTTGTTAGAACATCATGACCGCTTCCAAGACTGACCAGTACAGGAAGTGGGTGTTAGTATAAATCGTACAGTAAGGTGGGGTGAGTGATGCTGTTCTACTATGATTGATTCTCATGCATGAACCAATCTACAGTGATAATTTTCCAATGGTCCATAGATTCAGGATCAGTTCCTGTGGATTGGAGGATAGCTAATGTTATCCCACTTTTTAAGAAAGGCGGGAGAGAGAAAACAGGGAATTATAGACCAGTTACCCTGACATTGGTGGTGGGGAAGATGCTGGAGTCAATTATAAAAGATGAATAGCGGCACATTTGGATAGCGGCATCAGGATCGGTCCGAGTCAGCATGGATTTACGAAGGGGAAATCATGCTTGACTAATCTTCTGGAATTGTTTGAGGATGTAACTAGGAAAATGGACAAGGGCGAGCCAGTGGATGTAGTGTACCTGGACTTTCAGAAAGCATTTGATAAGGTCCCACATCGGAGATTAGTGGGCAAAATTAGGGCACATGGTATTGGCGGTAGAGTGCTGACATGGATAGAAAATTGGTTGGCAGACAGGAACCAAAGAGTAGGAAATAACTGGTCCCTTTCAGAATGGCAGGCAGTGACTAGTGGGGTACCGCAAGGCTCGGTGTGGGACTGCAGCTATTTACAATATACATCAGTGATTTAGATGAAGGAATTCAAAGTAACATCAGCAAATTTGCAGATGACACAACGCTGGGTGGCAGTGTGAACTGTGAGAACGAGTGGCATGCTATGAGAATGCAGGGTGACTTGGACAGGTTGAGTGAGTGGGCAGATGCATGGCAGATGGAGTTTAATGTGGATAAATGTGAGGTTATCCACTTTGGTAGCAAAAACAGAAATGCAGATTATTATCTAAATGGTGTCAAATTGGGAAAAGGGGAAGTACAATGGGATCTGGGGATCCTTGTTCATCAGTTAATTAAAGTAAGCATGCAGGTACAGCAGGCAGTGAAGAAAGCGAATGGCATGTTGGCCTTCATAACAAGAGTATATGAGCAAAGAGGTCCTTTCCTGCACTTGTATAGGGCCCTAGTGAGACCACACCTGGAGAATTGTGTGCAGTTTTCCACCTCAGCTGGGGGTCCACGGAAGTTGGAAGAATTCTGCTTACTGGGAATAAAGACCTGAGACAGCGCAGAGCGGACACTTCCCATCTCTCAGGCGTGCACGCTAACACTAACTCACGCCGATTTACACTTACTCACATGGGCCGCTGAACCGAGGGGGCTGCAGCCCCTCCACTTTTTTGGCGAGACATGCTTCATAACCCAAAATTTTCCGGCCCGCAGGCGTATATTTCTCTTCTTCAGAGGACCTCCGACATCCAGAATCTCAGAACATGCGCACAGTGAGCGCGGCAAAACCAAAGATCATAGAGCTCCGCTCAGATGAGGACTCATCAGAGATGTATCCTCATTCTTCAGGGAACCGAGGCTCCCCTCTTCTACTATAGATGAGGCTCTCACCAGGATCTCTTCTATACCACGTAACTCTGCTCTAACTCCCCATCCCCCCACTCGTAACAAGGGCAGAGTCCCCCTTGTCCTCACCTTCCACCCTACCAGCCATCACACACAACAAATAATCCTCCGACATTTTCACCACATCCAATGGGATCCCACCACTGGCCACATCTTCCCATCTCCTCCCTGTCTGCTTGCCGCAGAGACCGCTCCCTCCATAACTCCCTGGTCAATTCGTCCCTTCCCACCCAAACCACCCCTTTCCTGGCACTTTCCCTTACAACTGCAGGAAATCCTACACTTGTCGCTTTACCTCCCCCCTTGACTCCATTCAAGGACCCATGCCGTCTTTCCAGGTGCGGCAGAGGTTCACCTGCACCTCCTCCAACCTCATCTATTGCATCCGCTGCTCTAGCTGTCCGCTGCTCTACGTCAGTGAGACCAAGCGTAGGCTTGGCGATCGCTTCGCCCAACACCTCCACTCATTTCGCAATTACCAACCTGATCAATAACTTCAAGTCCTCCTCCCATTCCGAATCCGACCTTTCTGTCCTGGGCCTCCTCCATAGTCAGAGTGAGGCCCACCGTAAATTGGACGAGCAGCACCTCATATTTCGCTTGGGCAGTTTACACTCCAGCGGTATGATCATTGGCTTCTCTAATTTCAGGTAGTCCCTGCTTTCTCCTCCCCTTCTCAGTTCCCCCTCTACCCACTGTCTCCGCCTCTTCTTCTTCTTCCCGCCCCCCCCATACGCACATCAGTCTGAAGAAGGGTCTCGACTCGAAACGTTGCCATTTCCTTCCCTCCATAGATGCTGCCTCACCCATTGCATTTCTCCAGCAATTATGTCTACCTTTGATTTTCCAGCATCCACAGTTCCTTCTTAAACACAGGGATCTGAGATATTCTTTTTAAAAAATCTTTTTTTTTCTTACTGATTTCTCGATTCACATCCAAAAGGACCACTGGTCTTCAAGATGCACGGTAGTGTATGTAAATGTATTGTGGTAGTCAAAACAGTTGGTGTAAATATCAATGGAACTAATTTGGATTAATATTTTGCTAATTCAACCGAAAGTTCCAATCACACGGGGTTTTATTTTATATTCAGGAAAGTCCAAAAGTGGCGAAGGAAAATTGAAAATTAGCCCCACCCTCCCGTCTGCCCCGGCCAGTGATGTGATGGACGTGGGGGTCTGGACCAATCGCTGCCAAGTTCCGGCCCCTGGCGACGTCATGTCTGTTATTTGGCTTTTCCGCGATCCGCCCTTTCGGTGAGTTGGCTTTTCGCCGTTGTTTTCATTCGTTTAATTGGCTTCCACTTCTTCGCTTTGGCATCTCGTCCTTCAAAGCAACGTCCAGGTACGATTCTTAAGGGGTTGGACAGGCTAGTGTTAGGGAAGTCCAGGACAAGGGGTCACAGCAGGATGGCTTTCCTTTAAAACCGCGATGAGCCTTTTTTCACACAGAGTGGTGAATCTGGAACTTTCTGCTGAGTGTTTTTTCATTCATTGGCGTTTTAAGAGGGAGTTAGATGTGGCCCTTGTGGCTAAAGGGATCAGGGGTATATGGAGAGAAGGCAGGTACGGGATACTGAGTCAGCCATGATCATATTGAATGGCGGTGCAGGTCGAAGGGCCGAATGGCCTACTCCTGCACCTAATTTCTATGTACCATGAAGGTAATCTAGCCAATAATGTAAAGGAGGCTAGTAAAAGCTTCTTTAGGTATGTAAAGTGGAAAAAAATCAGTTAAGACCAAAGTTGGACCCTTGAGGACTGAAACAGGTGAATTTATTATGGGGAACAAGGAAAAGGCAGACAAGTTGAACATGTACTTTGGATCCGACTTCACTAACGAAGACACAATCAATCTCCTTGATGTACTGATGGAGGAACTGAAGGAAATTCACATTAGGCAGGAAATTGTGTTGGGTAGACAGATGGGGCTGAAGGCTGATAAATCTCCAGGGCCTGATGGTCTGCATCCCAGGGCACTTAAGGAAATGGCTCTACAAATCGTGGATGCATTGATCATTTTCCAATGTTCTATAGATTCAGGATCAGTTCCTGTGTATTGGAGGATAGTTAATGTTATCCCACTTTTTAAGAAACACGGAAGAGAGAAAACAGTGAATTATAGACCAGTTAGCCTGACATTGGTGGTGGGAATGTAACTAGGAAAATGGACAAGGGAGAGCCAGTGGATGCAGTGTACCTCGACTTTCAGAAAGCATTTGATAAGGTCCCACATAGGAGATTAGTGGGCAAAATTAGAGCAAATGGTATTGGGGGTAGGGTAGTGACATGGATAGAAAATTGGTTGGTAGACAGGGAACAAAGAGTAGGGATTAACGGGTCCCATTCAGAATGGCAGGCTGTGACTAGTGGGGTACCTCAAGGCTCGGTGTTGGGACCGCAGCTATTTACAATGTACATTATTGAGTTAGATGAGGGATTAAAAGTAACATTAGCAAATTTGCAGATGACACAAAGCTGGCTAGCAGTGTGAACTATGAGGAGGATGTTAATGAAAGAGTTAAAGTAACTAAAAGTCAAGTGGGTTTCAAAATGGATGCGCTGCTGGTGTTTTAAGTAGTACACAAAATGGAAACTGTTTGTAGAACGCATACTTGGTACATGGAAAAGTACTGACACTGATTCCAGATCCCCTCAAGGTTAGTAGAAGCATAACCCCGCAAAGCTGTAGAAACCCCGTTAAACTGTAGAGATAAGGAATAACTCTTTATTGGAAAAGTCTTATATGGGCATAGTTTCGCTGATATCTGAAGAAGTAAAACTTTCGTTTTACTGATTATTGACATGGTTGGAGTTTATACTGATAAGATACTGGTATATTTACGATGCCTGTACATTGTTTCTTTGAGTGGGGCCACAAGGAGCTGTAGAGCTTCTGCCCACTCCCGCTTGCATTACAATAAAGAAGTCTTTGCTTTACAACTTGTTTTGTCTGTTGGCTGTGAAGGTGAAAAAAACTTTAACATTGGAGTAGTCGGCAGGATCGCTTGGGAATTCTCTGATGACTGAGTAAGCGGCTACAGTCTGACCGGGACCTCGAGGGATCACTATCGGATCCTTTGAATCTGAACCCCCAACAAGTTCCCGGGAACATCGTGGTCCCTCGTTTGCGGTTGATCTGGTTCTCTGCCGAGTTCCTTTATATAGCCAACGTAAGGTAAGATGATTTTTCGTGACTTTTGGTTGAGCAGAGATTATATATATTGTTTTAAGTAGTACACACTTAATAATATCTGTGGGATATTTTTGTTTGGTATTTTTGTTTGGTCAGGATCATTTGGCATTTTCATTTGGTATATTCGTTTGGTCAAGATATTTTTGTTTGGTCATTTTCGTTTGGTCAGGATATTTTCGATTGGTCAAGTTATTTTTGTTGGTCAGGATATTTTCGAGAAAGATTAAGCGCTGGAAAAGGTAATAAATAAATGGTATTGATAGTAACAAATGGTAATTAAAAAACAGAAACCTGAGCAAAATATCCCCAGGGTCCCCTTGTCTGGCATTGCGGCCCTATTTATAAAAGAGGGGGATGAGGAACAAATTCGAGGGGAATGAGGAACAAATTTGGGATTGGTGTAGATCACCTCCCCCATATGACCTGGCCACTAGTCCCTAGCAATAGAAGCTACCCCACCAAGATCCTGTGGGGAGGGGGAGGGCTCTGACACCGTTACAGGGAAGTGCACCCCCAGAAGAAGATGATACTGATAGCGACTCGGAAACTGAAAAGGAAGATGAGAAAGAAGAAGGGAAAGGGCTGAGGCAGAATAGGAAGGAGGAGCAGTAATTGAACGCAGTAATTAAATGAAGAGCACCAGAGAGACAGGATATCAATAAATCAAATAAGACTGAAAAGGGAAAACGCATGATGCCGATGAGAGCAATGCCAAATCCATTGGCTGAGCCCGGACCAAATGATCCGCCAGCAGTAATGCATTGATCTTTAAAAATGCCCCAGGCGAATTAAAGACCCTGCAGGATTTGTGAATTGTATATAGTCAACGCTGACCATGTTTGAGGCAGCTGCAAGGGGTGTGTGTTTGCCCTAACGACCGCCATTCTAAATCCTGCAACTTGGGTGGCTCTCAAGGCACTGTACCCTAACGAGCCCGCAAGAATTGACGCTGTGCTCACCGCCCTGACTCAATGCCTGAAACGACCTATTGATATGGGCAAAGTAATTGAATGCAGACCCTTACCCAAGGAATCAGCGCATGATTTCTGGGGAAGAATTACGACAACGTATCACACTTATACAGGAGACGAGAACTTTAACCACAACCAACAGTCTGCACAGTTTAAAACAATCTTGATACAACTCCAGACCCTAAGGCTGCCCCACGGCTCAGCGGCAACACAGTATGTTGACGACAATAACCATATAACCATATAACAATTACAGCACGGAAACAGGCCATCTCGGCCCTACAAGTCTGTGCCGAACAACTTTTTATCCCCTTAGTCCCACCTGCCTGCACTCATACCATAACCCTCCATTCCCTGCTCATCCATATGCCTATCCAATTTATTCTTAAATGATACCAATGAACCTGCCTCCACCACTTCCACTGGAAGCTCATTCCACACCGCTACCACTCTCTGCGTAAAGAAGTTCCCCCTCATATTACCCCTAAACTTCTGTCCCTTAATTCTGAAGTCATGTCCTCTTGTTTGAATCTTCCCTATTCTCAAAGGGAAAAGCTTGTCCACATCAACTCTGTCTATCCCTCTCATCATTTTAAAGACCTCTATCAAGTCCCCCCTTAACCTTCTGCGCTCCAGAGAATAAAGACCTAACTTGTTCAACCTTTCTCTGTAACTTAGTTGTTGAAACCCAGGCAACATTCTAGTAAATCTCCTCTGTACTCTCTCTATTTTGTTGACATCCTTCCTATAATTGGGCGACCAAAATTGTACACCATACTCCAGATTTGGTCTCACCAATGCCTTGTACAATTTTAACATTACATCCCAGCTTCTATACTCAAAGAGTACAATCTGCTTCCAAGTACAGGGTCAAAGGAGAATGCTGAGGATACATATAAGGTAATAAAAGTCTTCCACTGCAGGGGTTACATTCTACCCAAACAAAAGGTAATCCAGGGGCAGATGCAATTACAATTTTTGGTTTGGGCATTGATACTAGCTTTGATACCCACCCAGGTGGATCCCATTGTGAACCACACCAGCCCAACCACCCCTAAACAGATGAGGGCTTTTCTAGGCTTGGATAATTTCTGCCGGCAGTGGATACACTAAACTACTGTCGCCCCTTGCCTCTGCCAAGGCACCACAGCAATTCACTCTCTCACTCCAACAAGGAGAAGACTTTCGCAATTTAAAAACAGTGCTGGCCACTGCACCAGCCACTGCAAGACTTAGCCCTCCCAGTCCACCTGGCCATTTTTAAGTACAATAATAATAATAATAATAATAATAATAATTATTTGTTAAGCACCTTAAAAACAACCAAAGCTGACCAAAGTGCTGTACAGAAAAAAAGAAAACAAGCAAGACATCATAAAACAGGCAGAACAACAGAACATACAGCTAACACGAGGCGCATAAATTACATACGAAAATCCAAACAATAAATTAAAAAACATAAAACACGAGTACGAACAACGCAGCAAAACCAAGCAAATAAAGTTAATAAACAATTCAACACCTCACTGGTCTACAAAGGCCACGGAGAATAGATATGTCTTCAGGAGTGACTTAAAAACAGCTAGAGAAGGGGCCTGTTTAACGTGCAGAGGCAATTCATTCCACAATCTCGGAGCCGACACAGCAAAGGCACGGTCCCCTCTGAGCTTCCGCTTAGTCTTTGGCTCAATCAGGAGCAGCTGATCATCTGACCTGAGAGAGCGGGAGGGCGAATAAGGGTGAAGAAGCTCAGATAGGTAGGACGGGGCAAGACCACTTAGGGATTTAAAAGTAAATAAAAGAATTTTAAAACGAATCCTATACTGAATAGGCAGCCAGTGAAGAGAGGCCAAAAGGTGTGAAACATGATCATGCTTTTGTGTGCCAGTCAAGAAACGAAGAGCTGCATTCTGTACCATCTGGAGACGGGCGATGGAGGACCGACTAACCCCCAGATACAGTGCATTGCAGTAATCCAGCCGGGTGGTAACAAAGGCATGGATTACCGTCTCAAAGTGCTGCCTTGACAAAATCGGCTTTATTTTTGCCAGCTGCCTCAGATGGAAAAAAACAGATTTAACAACAGCCTTCACCTGACAGTCAAATCTAAGCTCAGGGTCCACTTTAATCCCCAGGTTCGTGATGTTAGGTTTGAGATATGCAGACAATGCCCATACGAGTAGCAGCGACAAAGTCTCCCAGAGAAATGCCCTACCTGGCATTACTGCCCACATGGCAGCTTGCGAATTCTGCAAATTGGTCCCCACAGAACCAAAGAATCTAGTAGACAGAACGGCTCTGCCAGACATCGGAGATGTAAAGTTAATGCAGAGGGACGCCTCTGCCACGCAAAATGATTTTTGGAAATGAGAGGGCGGCGCCGTTGATTCTTTGACGGGCCTCTGGCTCATGCCTCTTGGAAAGGTTTATGTACCTGATGCATTCCTGCCCATACTTTTACAGTATATACACTCCCTTATGCATGATGGTAAAAAGGGAAGGGAATGTGGAATGTAGCTTACACTTTGAAGCTTTTATGAAATGACCCATGTCTAAGAGGGGGGAGCAGCAGCAGCAGCAGTGGAGAGAGAGAGAGAGTGCCGAGTGGGATGCAAGGGATGTGTAAAGGTGTGTTTTGGGTCGAAACAGTTCTTCAGTATGTGTTGTATTTATGAACAAAGCATGACGCATTTGGGTGTATTAGAGTTTACATGATTTCCTTGAGGTGTGTATAACTATGTTTTACTTTTGAGTGAGAATTTTATTGCTTTAAATTGTGTGAATATCTGAGATTCATTATATTGCATGAGGTGTTGACATTTGTGAGCGTATGTCACCAAAAAAAAGGGTTTAGGAGTTTAAAGATTGCCACTTGTTTGTGGAACTGGATCTGGGTGAATGTTGAATTAATCCTATAATTCTGATGAAATAGGATGTCATTGGATGAGTTTGCTCTTTTACATGATAATTTTTTGCAGAGTTTCATGTGTTTTAAGAGGTAGTTTCTCTTTAAGAAGTTGTATTAGTTGTGTGGGGATGGAGCCACACAGTTATTTTATTTTCCTTTGGTCTTTGGATATGCATTAACAATCTATGTGGAAATTAACTTTGTTTTCTCTTAACTTTCAAAGGAGGAGATGCAAATATGTAGTTTGTATTCTTCCTTTCTTACATTTTGAATTGAGTTCAAAAAGATAGTTGGCCACGTGGAATCCTGGTTAAAGTGTTAGATGAGCTGGAAATGCCTATAATTTCAGAAAAAAATGTTAATTTGAAATTGTGAATTTGAGGAGATAGATTAGCACAATGGGAATAATTTTTTAATTGTTTTTTTTCTTAATAATGATCTATTTTTAAAGGGTCTGCCTTCTAAGTAGTTAAAGAGTGATCTCACATCCCCCACCACCCGCAGAGTTCCGGATTAGTGGAGCGAATGAATAAGACACGAAAGAGTTTAAGCCTTGACCGAGACTGGACATTAATTGGTTAAGGTATTCCCAGCCATTGTGATGGTTCAGAACAACCCCAGCTAGAGACAGGGTTAACACATTTTGAACTGATAACAGAACAAGCTATGAACCTACCAGAAGATGGCCCTCATTGAAATAAGGGTGACCCCATACGGAGCTACGAAACTATACAGGCAGCCGCAACGTACCCCCTGGAGTGCAACTAGAGTGTACAGGCCCTCAGCCAAGAATTAATTACGTATGCACGGCAATTAGACCATGCCTTGCCAGGCCTGTATTCCCAGGTACGAGAGGTACACCACCAGTTGAACACAGGGGCAGTCCATACTACCGGGAGACTATTTACAATAGACAATAGACAATAGGTGCTTCAAGCCAGCACCGCCATTCAATGTGATCATGGCTGATCATCCCCAATCAATACCCCGTTCCTGCCTTCAACCCCATATCCCCTGACTCCGCTATTTTTAAGAGCCCTATCTAGCTCTCTCTTGAAAGCATCCAGAGAACCTGCCTCCACCACCCTCTGAGGCAGAGAATTCCACAGACTCACCACTCTCTGTGAGAAAAAGTATTTCCTCGTCTCCGTTCTAAATGGCTTACCCCTTATTTTTAAACTGTGGCCCCTGGTTCTGGACTCCCCCAACATTGGGAACATGTTTCCTGCCTCTAGCATGTCCAAGCCCTTAATAATCTTATATGTTTCAATGAGATTCCCTCTCATCCTTCTAAACTCCAGAGTGTACATCCCAGCTGCTCCATTATCTCAGCATATGACAGTCCCGCCATCCCGGGAATTAACCTTGTAAACCTATCTGCACTCCCTCAATAGCAAGAATATCCTTCCTCAAATTAGGGGACCAAAACTGCACACCATACTCCAGGTGTGGTCTCACTAGGACTCTGTACAACTGCAGAAGGACCTCTTTGGTCCTATATTTGATTCCTCTTGTTATAAAGCCTAACATGCCATTCGCTTTCTTCACTGCCTACTGTACCTGCATGCTTACTTTGTACTGATAAGGAACCGGGATCGGAAAAAATTACGACTGTGTTGGAAGGGATTGTACCAGGTGCTACCAATGACACGAACCGCCATGAAGATTGAAGATCACCCCCCGTTGGATACATCTGATTGACTGTAAAACGGATCGGAGAACCAAGAAAGGGGCGATTGACCCTCCATCCTGGGGTTGGCACAGATGGGCTTGACTTGGGGAAATAATTTGTTTCTGTCTATGAGTTTTAAATTCAGCGTTCGTGATAATAAGTGTATATGGGTGTGTATGCACATCCCATATAATGGTGGAGGAGGAATACCCCTCTTGATAATACCCCTTAATCTTTTTGAGATTCTGGCTTTATGTTGCTTTTGCAATAAAACAGCAACTAGTGGGTGCTTTCAGTACAGCAAACTCGAGGACGAACCCATATATAAGGGATGGTATATGCCCCCTTTTAAGTCAGGATGGAAAGTAAATGGGACATATTTTGTTTGCGGATCCTGGGCGTACCCATGGATACCTGGTTTGCCACCTGGGAATAAGAAGAACTGGGTAAGGTTAACCAGTAAAAAAACACAAATGAAGGGGATGCTGTTATTTGGCCTGTGTTGTCCCTTACATGTGATCTGTGCAACATCTAACTGAATTGTATATCCCCATGAGGGCTAATCGAGTATATCGGAGTCAGAGCGATTCTGGATGATCGTCTTCCCACTCTACAGAACAGCCCGCCAATCACGGGAATTGATTAATATGGCCTCCGGATTGGAGAAATGGGCTAATGAAACTGCGTTCACCTTTACATAGGAACATAGAAACATAGAAATTAGGTGCAGGAGTAGGCCATTCGGCCCTTCGAGCCTGCACCGCCATTCAATATGATCATGGCTGATCATCCAACTCAGTATCCCGTACCTGCCTTCTCTCCATAACCCCTGATCCCCTTAGCCACAAGGGCCACATCTAACTCCCTCTTAAACATAGCCAATGAACTGGCCTCAACTACCCTCTGTGGCAGAGAGTTCCAGAGATTCACCACTCTCTGTGTGAAAAAAGTTCTTCTCATCTCGGTTTTAAAGGATTTCCCCTTTATCCTTAAGCTGTGACCTCTTGTCCTGGACTTCCCTAACATCGGGAACAATCTTCCTGCATCTAGCCTGTCCAACCCCTTAAGAATTTTGTAAGTTTCTATAAGATCCCTTCTCAATCTTCTAAATTCTAGAGAGTATAAACCAAGTCTATCCAGTCTTTCTTCATAAGACAGTCCTGACATCCCAGGAATCAGTCTGGTGAACCGTCTCTGCACTCCCTCTATGGCAATAATGTCCTTCCTCAGATTTGGAGACCAAAACTGTACGCAATACTCCAGGTGTGGTCTCACCAAGACCCTGTACAACTGCAGTAGAACCTCTCTGCTCCTATACTCAAATCCTTTTGCAATGAAAGCTAACATACCATTCGCTTTCTTTACTGCCTGCTGCACCTGCATGCCTACCTTCAATGACTGGTGTACCATGACACCCAGGTCTCGCTGCATCTCCCCCTTTCCCAATCGGCCACCATTAAGATAATAGTCTGCTTTCCTGTTTTTTCCACCAAAATGGATAACCTCACATTTATCATTTATCCACATTATACTGCATCTGCCAAACATTTGCCCACTCACCCAGCCTATCCAAGTCACCCTGCAGTCTCCTAGCATCCTCCTCACAGCTAACACTGCCCCCCAGCTTAGTGTCATCCGCAAACTTGGAGATATTGCCTTCAATTCTCTCATCCAGATCATTAATATATATTGTAAATAGCTGGGGTCCCAGTACTGAGCCTTGGGGTACCCCACTAGTCACTGCCTGCCATTGTGAAAAGGACCCGTTTACTCCTACTCTTTGCTTCCTGTTTGCCAGCCAGTTCTCTATCCACATCAATACTGAACCCCCAATGCCTTGTGCTTTAAGTTTGTATATTAATCTCTTATGTGGGACCTTGTCGAAAGCCTTCTGGAAGTCCAGATACACCACATCCACTGGTTCTCCCCTATCCACGCTACTAGTTACATCCTCGAAAAATTCTATAAGATTCGTCAGACATGATTTACCTTTCGTAAATCCATGCTGACTTTGTCCAATGATTTCACCACTTTCCAAATGTGCTGCTATCCCATCTTTAATAACTGACTCTAGCAGTTTCCCCACTACCTTTACCTACACGCAAAAGGCCCTCTCATCCTTAACAACTGAAATTGTTGCACTTCACACTGTAGCCCTGCAGAATCGGTTGACTTTGGATTTTATCTTGGCAGAAAAAGGGGGCACCTGTGCTACAATAGAACATGAGTGTTGTACCTATATCCCTGATGAATCCTCTAATATCACTCACCTTGCTACCCACATTTCCCAAGAACTTAAAAAGATCCGTAAGGTTGGCAGTGACATGCATGGATACGGTGAGAAAACCGGGAACTGGTGGCCGTACAGTTGGTTTGGTGGACTTTGGGGTACTGTGATACATAATGGCTCCACCTTTCTTATTATTAAATGTTTGCGACCATTGTGTACCTGCCAACGGTTGTGAATCTGTGGAATTCTCTGCCTCAGAAGGCAGTGGGGGCCAATTCTCTGGATGCTTTTCAAGAGAGAGTTAGAGCTCTTAAAGATAGCAGAGTCAGGAGATATGGGGAGAAGGGCCGAATTGACCTACTCCTGCACCTATTGTCTATTGTCTATTACCTATTGACCTGCATGGGTTTTCTCCGGGATCTCTGGTTTCCTCCCACATTCCAAAATCATACAGGTTTGTAGGCTAATTGGCTTTGTATAGTGGTATAATTGTAGATTGTCCTTAGTCTGTGTAGGATAGTGTTAGTGAGTGAGGATTGCTGGTCGGCATGGATTCAGTGGGCCAAAGGGCCTGTTTCTCTAAACTAAAAACATTGACAAAAGCTTAGCCTTCAACATCATAACATCAACATCACCGAATAAGCTCATCGTAAAACTTCTGGATCTTGGCCTTGGAGCCTCCATCTGCAACTAGTTTCTGGACTTTCTGACCAATTGATCTTAATAAGTTAGAATTGGTCATAACATTTTCTCCATTGTGACCTTCATTACTGTTACTTGGTGAGTTTAAAAACCGAGCGCGGGGCTTTGTTCCACAGAGGCCCAGGAGCGGTTGGAGTGCCCACTCTGCAGTGGTCCATCACATTTCCTCTAGACCACAAAACAAGTGGTCTAGAGGAATCCGCTGATTGGTGGAAGCGGACTACAGGAGTAACCCCAGATACTGCCGGCCCTCCTGATTCTTCCAGCACTTTGTATTTTTTCCGGGGTTCAGCATCTGCAGTTCTTTTTTGCACTCCCTGCACTCCCCCTTAATTAAGGTAAGGGGGGAGTATGAGTGTCAGGGCAGTTTACTGTTCTGGATGTCAGATGTGGGAAGTCATGGAGTCTGATAACCTTCCAGACGTCCACATCTGCGCCAGGTGCGTCGAGATGGGGCTCCTAAGGGACCGTATTAGGAACCTGGAACAGCAGCTCGATGACCTCTGTCCGGTCAGGAAGAGTGAAGTCATAGTGACGAGTTATAGAGAGGTGGTCACTCCAAGACCACGGGAGGCAGACAAGTGGGTCACAGTTAGGAGGGGCAAGGGGCAGAGGCAGGGACTAGAGAGTACCCCGGTGGCTGTACACCTTGGCTGAGCTCAAAAACTGAGGAATTTGCTCTGTAAATTGGTAAATCAGGCAATTTATCAGTCAATTTAAGCAGGACAGCTCTTTGCGAGCGGCAGTGAGTGAGCGGCCTTGTGAGGGAAGTGCTCTGTGAGAAAAGTGTGAGTCTTTGGCTCGAGAGTCTTCGGAGAGGAGGCTGAGGAGAGGAGACCATGCAATACGCTTGAGAGGGAGACGAAAGAAGGAGATGTCAGGCAAGCTGATTCAGTGCGATGCTTGCAGTATGTGGGAGGTCAAGGACACCGCTGGTGCCTCTGGCTGCTACAAATGCGAAAAATGCATCCAGGTAGAGCTCCTGAAGGGCCGTGTTGGGGAACTGGAGAAGCAAGTGGATGACCTCCGGTTCGTACGAGAAACGGAGTCGTTCCTCGACAAGTCCTACAGTACGATTGTTACACCTAAGGTACTGGAAGAGAGAAGGTGGGAGACAGTGAGAAAGGGAGGGAAGCATGGAATGCCAACGTCCCCGGGTGATGTACCTCTTGTAAACAGGTTCATCCGCTTAGAAGTTGTTGGGACAGAAGACGTGAGCGGCGGACTGGCCTGTGATGCGAATAGGGCTGTTGAGCCAAAACCAAAAAGGCCTAAGGCAGGCAAGGCCATTGTAGTGGGAGACTCCATCGTGAGAGGTACGGACAGGGGTTTCTGCGGCAACAGACGGGATGCGAGGATGGTGTGCTGCCTTCCTGGTGCCAGGATCCAGGATGTCACGGACAGAGTGCAGAAAATCCTCAAGGGCGAAGGTGAACATCCGGAAGTGGTAGTGCATGTCGGCACAAACGATGTCGGAAAGAAGGGGATGAATATTCTGCAGCGTGACTTTAGAGAGCTCGGAAAAATGTTGAAAAGCAGGACCTCCAGGGTTGTTATCTCCGGTTTGCTTCCAGTTCCCCGTGCTGGCGAGAGCAGGAACAGGGAGATACGGGACCTGAACGTGTGGCTGAGGAACTGGTGCACGGGGCAGGGATTTAGATTCTTAGATCACTGGGATCTGTTTTGGGGTAAGGGGGAACTGTACAAAAGGGACGGATTGCATCTTAACAGGTGTGGGACCAGCATTCTGGCAGGCAGGTTTGCCACTGCTACACGGGTGGCTTTAAACTGAATAAGGGGGGTGGGGTGTTGAATGGGATAGTGGAGGATGGAGTTAAAGGGAAAGGGTTTCTTAAATGTGTGAGCGTAGAGACCGAAGGGTGTAAAATGAGGGCAGAAGAAATAGGTAGCAAGGTGAAAAGTAAAAGTGGCAGGCAGACAAAACCAGGGCAAAAATCAAAAAGGGCCACTTTTCAACATAATTGTATAAGGGGTAAGAGTGTTGTAAAAACAAGCCTGAAGGCTTTGTGTCTCAATGCAAGGAGCATTCGTAATAAGGTGGATGAGTTGAATGTGCAGATAGCTATTAATGACTATGATATAGTTGGGATCACGGAGACATGGCTCCAGGGTGACCAAGGCTGGGAGCTGAACATCCAGGGATATTCAATATTCAGGAGGGATAGAGAGAAAGGAAAAGGAGGTGGGGTAGCGTTACTGATTAGAGAGGGGATTAATGCAATGGAAAGGAAGGACATTAGTTTGGAGGATGTGGAATCGGTATGGGTAGAGCTGCAAAACACTAAGGGGCAGAAAACGCTGGTGGGTGTTGTGTACAGGTCACCTAACAGTAGTAGTGAAGTTGGAGATGGTATCAAACAGGAAATTAGAAATGCGTGCGACAAAGGCAAAACGGTTATAATGGGTGACTTCAATCTACATATAGATTGGGTGAATCAAATTGGCAGGGGTGCTGAGGAAGAGGATTTCTTGGAATGTATGCGGGATAGTTATCTAAATCAACATGTAGAGGAACCAACGAGAGAGCAGGCTATTTTAGACTGGGTATTGAGTGATGAGGAAGGGTTAGTTAGCAATCTTGTTGTACGTGCCCCCTTGGGCAAGAGTGACCATAATATGGTTGAGTTCTTCATTAGGATGGAGAGTGACATTGTTAATTCAGAAACGATGGATCTGAACTTAAAGAAAGGTAACTTTGAGGGTATGAGTGAATTGGCCAAGATTGACTGGCAATTAATTCTAAAAGGGTTGACGGTGGATATGCAATGGAAGACTGCATGGATGAACTACAACAATTGTTCATCCCAGTTTGGCAAAAGAATAAATCAGGGAAGGTAGTACATCCATGGATAACAAGGGAAATCAGGGATAGTATCAAAGCGAACGATGCTGCGTACAAATTAGCCAGAAAAAGCAGCATACCGGAGGACTGGGAGAAATTCAAAGACCAGCAGAGGAGGACAAAGGGCTTAATTAGGAAAGGAAAAATAGAATATGAAAGAAAACTGGCAGGGAACATAAAAACTGACTGCAAAAGTTTTTATAGATATGTGAAAAGAAAGAGATTAGTTAAAACAAATGTAGGTCCCTTGCAGTCAGAAACAGGGGAGTTGATCATGGGGAACAAGGATATGGCGGACCAATTGAATAACTACTTTGGTTCCGTCTTCACTAAGGAAGACATAAATAATTTGCCGGAAATAGCAGGGGACCGCGGGTCAAAGGAGTTGGAGGAATTGAGTGAAATCCAGGTTAGCCGGGAAGTGGTGTTGGGTAAATTGAATGGATTAAAGGCCGATAAATCCCCAGGGCCAGATAGGCTGCATCCCAGAGTACTTAAGGAAGTAGCTCCAGAAATAGTGGATGCATTAGTAATAATCTTTCAAAACTCTTTAGATTCTGGAGTAGTTCCTGAAGATTGGCGGGTAGCAAACGTAACCCTACTTTTTAAGAAGGGAGGGAGAGAGAAAACGGGGAATTACAGACCAGTTAGTCTAACATCGGTAGTGGGGAAACTGCTAGAGTCAGTTATTAAAGATGGGATAGCAGCACATTTGGAAAGTGGTGAAATCATTGGACAAAGTCAGCATGGATTTACGAAAGGTAAATCATGTCTGACGAATCTTATAGAATTTTTCGAGGATGTAACTAGTAGCGTGGATAGGGGAGAACCAGTGGATGTGAAGTTTATTCTGGACTTCCAGAAACTGAAAAGGAAAGAAGAAGACAAGGAGAGAACCCAATAGAAGGGGAAGAAGACAGAGTCTAGTACAAAAAAGAACCGTGGAAGAAAAAGAAAAGGGGGAGAAAAGGAGAAAAAGACAAAGGGGAAAAGAGCATGAGAAAAGGGGAAGAAAGAAGGAAAGGAAGGAAGAAGGGAGAACGAGGTCCGAGAAAGGAAGGATAAGAAAACTGGCTTGCGAAGACTGAAGAAGAGAGGAGAAGAGGGGGGAGAAAAGAGAGTACCCTTCTCCCCTCCTCGGAAAGAGAAAGGGAAAGCGAGAGGAAGACCCCTGAAGAAAGGTAGGAAGGGGGAGAAGAAGGGAAGATAAGAAGGGAGAGGGAAGAGAAGAAAGAGGAGGGGAAGAGAAGGAAGAAAGAGGGAAGAGAAAAGGAAAGGAAGAGAGGAGGAGAGAAAGAAATGTCTAGGGAAAAGAAGAAGAGGAAGAAGAAGAAAAAGAAAGAAGAGGAAAAGGAGAAAAGGACGAGAAGGAAAGGAAGGGTAGAAGGAAAGAAGAAAAGAAAAAGAAGAGAAAGAGAAAAAGAAGAAGGAAGAAGGGGAAAGGGAAGGGGAAAGAAAGGAAGTGGGGGAAAAAGAGGGAAAGGAGAAAGAAGAGAGGAAGGAGAAAAAGAAAAGAGGAAGAGGAGAAAGAAAAAAGGAACCAAGAAAAGAGAGAGAGGGAGGAGGAGAGCGAGGGAAAGAAGAGGAGAGGGAGGAGGAAAAAACAGCCGAGGAAGAAGAAGGGAAGAAAGAAGGAAGGGAGGAGAAGAAAAGAGAAGAGAAAGAAAGGAGAAAGAGAAGAGGGAGGAGAAAAGGAGAAAGGGAAGAAGAAAGAGGGAAGAGAAAAGGAGAGGGAAGGAAGAGAGAGGAAAGAGGAGAAAAGAGGGAAGAAGAAAGGAGAGAAGAGGAAAAGAGGAGAGAGGGGAGAAGAAGAAAAGAAAGGGTAGAGGGAAGAAAGGAGAGAGGGGGAGGGAGAGAGGGAAGGAAAAAGGGGAGAAGGAGGGGAGAGAGAAAGAAGAGAGAGAGGGGAAGAACGAGGAAGGGGAAGAAGAGAGGAGAGGAGAGGGAGGGGGAAGAGGAGAAGAGAAGAGGGAAAGAGAAGAAAGAGAAAGAGGGGAAGAAAAGAGAGAGGGAAAGAGAGAAAAGAAGGAGAAGAGGGAAAGGGGAAACGAGAGGGGGAGGAAGAAAGAGAGAGAGGGGAGGAGAAGAACAGGAGAAAAAAGGAAGAGAGAGGAGAGGGGGGAGAAAAGAGGAGAGGAGAAGAGAGAGAGGAGAAAAAAAAGAGAGGGAGAAGGAGAAGAAGAAGAGAGGAGGAGAAAGAGGGAAGAGGGGAAAGAGGAAGGGGGAGGAGAAAGAGGAAGGAGAAAGAGAAGAAGAAAAAGAGAGAAAGAGAGGAGAAGAAGAAAAGAGAAAAGGAGAAAGGCAAAGGGGAAAAAAAGGAAGAAAGAAAGAGAGAAGGGAAGAGAAAGGAGGAAGGAAAAGGGAAGAAAGAGGGGAAAGGGGGGCGAAAGAAAGAAGGGGAAGAGAAGGAAGGAAGAAGGAGAGAGGAAAGGAAAAAAGAGAAGAAAGAAGGAGAAGAGGAAGAAGAAAGGGGAAAGGAGACGAAAAAAGTTTCAAGGGGAAAGAAAGAAGAGAAGAGAAAGAAAGGGGGGGAAGAGAAGAGAGAAGAGAGAAGAAGAAGAAGGGAGAGGGAAGAAAGGGGAGAAAGAAGAGGGGAGAGAAGAAGGAAGAAAAAGAAAAGGGGAAGGAAGAAGGGAGAGCGAGGAGAAGAAGAAAGAAAGAGGAGAAAAGGTGAGAAGGAAGAGGGAAGAGGAGAGGAGAAGAGAAAGAAAGAGGAAAGAGAAGGAAGACAAAGGAGAAGGAAGAGAAAGAGGAGGAAGAAGAGAGAAAGAAGAAAAAAGAGAGAAAAGAGGGAGGGAGAGGCGAGAGAAGAAGGAGGAAGAACGAAGAGAGGAGAGGAGAGAAGAGAAGAAGGAGAAAGAAGGAGAGAGAAAGGGAAAAGAGAGGAGGAAGGGGAAAGAGAGAGAGAGGGAGAGAAGAGGGAAAGGGAGGGAAAAGAGTGAGGGAGAGGAGAAGGGAGAAGGAGAGGAAAGAAGAGGGGGGGAGGAGGGGAAAGGAAAAAAACAGGAAAAAGAGAAAAAAAGAAAGAGGTTGGAGGAGGGAGAGATGTTGGGGAGGAGAGAGGAGAAGGAAAAGGAGAGAAGGAGAGGGAAAGAGGAGAGATGAAGAGGGGGAAAAGAAGAGGAGGAAGGGAAAGAAAGGAAGGAAAGAGGGGGGACAAAAAGGGGGAGAGAGAGGAGAGAAGGAGAGAACGAAGAAGAAAAGAAAAGACAAGGAGAGGAGAAGAAGAGAGCAGAAGGGAAAAAGAGGAAGAGAAAGAAGGAGGAAAGAAGAAAAGGAGAAGGGAGGAGAATAAGAGGAGGAAGAGAGAAGAGGGAAGGGGGGGAAAGGGAGAAGGGGAAAGAGAAAAAAAGAAAAGGAAGGGAGAAAAAAAAGAAGAAGAAGAAAAGGAGAAGGAAGAACAGAGAAGAAGAGGGAAAAGAGAAAGGGAAGAGAAAGAAGGGGAGAGAAGGAAGGACACGAAGGACGAGAAGGTCAAAATAAGAAGCTTAAAATAATTGGGGGTTAAGTGGATAGAGACTGGCTGGGGAATTTTTCGGACAAGGCTTTCAGGCAGAGAGGGGCAAATGCGGATGACACTAAGCTGGGGGGCAGTGTTAGCTGCTAGGAGACTGCAGGGTGACTTGGATAGGCTGGGTGAGTGGGCAAATGTTTGGCAGATGCAGTATAATGTGGATAAATGTGAGGTTATCCATTTTGGTGGAAAAAACAGGAAAGCAGACTATTATCTAAATGGTGGCCGATTGGGAAAGGGGGAGATGCAGCGAGACCTGGGTGTCATGGTACACCAGTCATTGAAGGTAGGCATGCAGGTGCAGCAGGCAGTAAAGAAAGCGAATGGTATGTTAGCTTTCATTGCAAAAGGATTTGAGTATAGGAGCAGAGAGGTTCTACTGCAGTTGTACAGGGTCTTGGTGAGACCACACCTGGAGTATTGCGTACAGTTTTGGTCTCCAAATCTGAGGAAGGACATTATTGCCATAGAGGGAGTGCAGAGACGGTTCACCAGACTGATTCCTGGGATGTCAGGACTGTCTTATGAAGAAAGACTGGATAGACTTGGTTTATACTCTCTAGAATTTAGAAGATTGAGAGGGGATCGTATAGAAATTTACAAAATTCTTAAGGGGTTAGACAGGCTAGATGCAGGAAGATTGTTCCCGATGTTGGGGAAGTCCAGGACAAGGGGTCACAGCTTAAGGATAAGGGGGAAATCCTTTAAAACGAAGATGAGAAGAACTTTTTTTCACGCAGAGAGTGGTGAATCTCTGGAACTCTCTGCCACAGAGGGTAGTTGAGGCCAGTTCATTGGCTATATTTAAGAGGGAGTTAGATGTGGCCCTTGTGGCTAAGGGGATCAGGGGGTATGGAGAGAAGGCAGGTACGGGATACTGAGTTGGATGATCAGCCATGATCATATTGAATGGCGGTGCAGGCTCGAAGGGCCGAATGGCCTACTCCTGCACCTAATTTCTATGTTTCTATGTTTCTATGTTTCTCTAGTACTCATGTTTGAGTACTGTTGGGGGGACTGCCTACCTAGCGGTAGTGACAGCAACCAGGCCTCCAGTACAGAGTTGCTCAGAAGGGTAGAAGGAAGAGAAGAAAAGAAAAGAAGAGGAGGGCAATAGTAATAGGCGACTCTATAGTTAGAGGGTCAGATAGGCGATTCTGTGAACGCGGTCAGGAGACCCAGATGGTAATTTGTCTCCCTGGTGCCAGGGTCTGGGATGTATCTGAACGTGTCCAAGATATCCTGAAATGGGAGGGAGAGGAGCCAGACGTCGTGGAACATATTGGTACCAATGACATAGGTAGAAAAAGAGAAGAGGTCCTGAAAGGAGAATTTAGGGAGTTAGGAAGAGAGTTAAGGAAAAGGACCGCAAAAGTAACAATCTCAGGATTACTGCCTGTGCCACGCGACAGTGAGAGTAGGAATGGAATGAGGTGGAGGATAAATGCGTGGCTGAGGGACTGGTGCAGAGGGCAGGGATTCAAGTTTCTGGATCATTGGGACCTCTTTTGGGGAAGGTGTGACCTGTACAAAAAGGACGGGTTGCACTTGAACTCGAGGGCAACCAATATCCTGGCACGTAGATTTGCAAAGGCTACTAGGGAGACTTTAAACTAGAATGGTTGGGAGAAGGACTCAAATAGAGAAAGCTAGTAGACAGTGTGTGAGGCAGGAGGCAGAGAAGGGAAGCACTCAGACCCAACATGTAGGGGAGAAAGAAGAAAAAGATAATAAACAGAGAATAAGAGGTGGTGGGTTTCTTAAATGTGTATACTTTAATGCTAGGAGCATTGTACAAAAGGTGGATGAGCTTAGAGCCTGGATTGACACCTGGAAGTGTGATGTTGTGGCGATTAGTGAAACATGGTTGCAGGAGGGCTGTGATTGGAAACTAAATATTCCAGGATTTTGTTGTTTCAGGTGTGATAGAATTGGAGGGGCAAGAGGTGGAGGTGTTGCATTGCTTGTCAGGAAATATATTACAGCAGTGCTTTGGCAGGATAGATTAGAGGGCTCATCTAGGGAGGCTATTTGGATGGAACTGAGAAATGAGAAAGGTGTAGCAACACTAATAGGGATGTATTATAGACCGCCCAATGGGGAGTGAGAATTGAAAGAGCAAATATGTAAGGAGATAGCAGATATTAGTAGTAAGCACAAGGTAGTGATTGTGGGACTGGGAAACACATTGTGTAAAAGGGCTGGATTGTTTGGAGTTTGTAAAATGTGTGTAGGATAGTTTTTTGCAGCAATACATAGAGGTACCTACTAGAGAAGGGGCAGTGCTGGACCTCCTATTAGGAAATGAGACAGGTCAGGTGACGGAGGTATGTGTTGGGGAGCACTTCGGGTCCAGTGATCACAATGCCATTAGTTTCAATATAATTATGGAGAAGTTCAGCACTGGACCAAAGGGTTGAGATTTTTGATTGGAGAAAGGCTAACTTTGATGAGATGCGAAAGGATTTAAAAGGAGTGAATTGGGACATTTTGTTTAAGAAGGAACTGCAGATGCTGGAGAATCGAAGGTTACACAAACAGTCTGAAGAAGGGTTTCGGCCCGAAACGTTGCCTATTTCCTTCGCTCCATAGATGCTGCTGCACCCGCTGAGTTTCTCCAGCTTTTTTGTGTAACCTGGGACATTTTGTTTTATGGGAAGAATGTAGTAGAGAAATGGAGGACATTTAAAAGTGACATTTTAAGAGTACAGAATCTTTATGTCCCTGTTCGGTTGAAAGGAAAGAGTAATAATTGGAAAGAGCCATGGTTTTCAAGGGAAATTGGACACTTGGTGTGGAAAAAGAGAGAGATCTACAATAATTATAGGCAGCATGGAGTAAATGAGGTGCTTGAGGAGTATAAAGAATGTAAAAAGAATCTTAAGCAAGAAATTAGAAAAGCTAAAAGAAGATATGAGGTTGCTTTGGCAAGTAAGGTGAAAGTAAATCCAAAGGGTTTCTACACCTATATTAATAGCAAAACAATAACGAGGGATAAAATTGGTCCATTAGAGAGTCAGAGTGGACAGCTATGTGCAGAGCCAAAAGAGATGGTGGAGATATTGAACAATTTATTTTCTTCGGTATTCACCAAGGAGAAGGATATTGAATTATGTGAGGTAAGGGAAACAAGTAGGTTAGCTATGGAAACTATGAAGATCAAAAAAAAGGAAGTACTAACACTTTTGAAAAATATAAAAGTGGATAAGTCTCCAGGTCCTAACAGGATACTCCCTAGGACATTCAGGGAAGTTAGGGTAGAAATAGCAGGGGCTATGATAGAAATATTTCAAATGTCATTAGAAATGGGAATGGTGCCGGAGGATTGGCGTACTGCGCATGTTGTTCCAATGTTTAAAAAGGTTTCTAAGAGTAAACCTAGCAATTATAGACGTTAGTTTGACATCAGTGGTGGGCAAATTAATGAAAAGGATACTTAGAGATAATATATATAATCATCTGGATAAACAGGGTCTGATTAGGAACAGTCAACATGGATTTGTGCCTAGAATGTCATGTTTGACTAATCTTCTTGAATTTTTTGAAGAGGTTACGAGGGAAATTGATGAGGGTAAAGCGGTGGATGTTGTCTATATGGACTTCAGTAAGGCCTTTGACAAGGTTCCACATGGAAGGTTGGTTAAGAAGGTTCAATTGTTGGGTATTAATAGTGGAGTAGTAAGATGGATTCAACAGTGGCTGAATGGGAGATACCAGAGAGTAATGGTGGATAACTGTTTGTCAGGTTGGAGGCAGGTGGGGCGCCTCAGAGATCTGTGTTGGGTCCACTGTTGTTTGTCATATACATCAATGGTCTGGATGATGGTGTGGTAAATTGGATTAGTAAGGATAGATAGATAGATAGATAGATAGATAGATAGATAGATAGATAGATAGATAGATAGATAGATAGATAGACAGACAGACAGACAGACAGACAGATAGATAGATAGATAGATAGATAGATAGATAGATAGATAGATAGATAGATAGATAGATAGATAGATAGATAGATAGATAGATAGATAGATGCAGTATGATACTAAGATAGGTGGTGTTGTGGATAATGAAGTAGATTTACAAAGTCTACAGAGGGATTTAGGCCATTTGGAAGAGTGGGCTGAAAGATGGCAGATGGAGTTTTAGGCTGATAAGTGTGAGGTGCTACATCTTAGCAGGACAAATCAAAATAGGACATACATGGTAAATGGTAGCGAATTGAGGAATGCAGTTGAACAGAGGGATCTAGGAATAACTATTATAGCATAGTTCCCTGAAGGTGGAATCTCATGTAGATAGGGTGGTAAATAAAGCTTTTGGTGTGCTGGCCTTTATAAATCAGAGCATTGAGTATAGAAGTTGGGATGTAATGTTAAAATTGTACAAGGCATTGGTGAGGCCAATTCTGGAATATGGTGTACAATTCTGGTCACCAAATTATAGGAAAGATGTCAAAAAAAAGAGAGAGTACAGAGAAGATTTGTTAGAATGTTGCCTGGGTTTCAGCACCTAAGTTACAGAGAAAGGTTGAGCAAGATAGGTCTTTATTCTTTGGAGCGCAGAAGGTTAAGGGGGGACTTGATAGAGCTCTTTAAAGTGATGAGAGGGATAGACAGAGTTGACGTGGATAAGCTTTTTCCATTGAGAGTAGGGAAGATTCAAACAAGAGGACATGATTTGAGAGTTTAGGGGCAACATGAGGGGGAACTTCTTTACTCAGAGAGAGGTAGCTGTGTGGAATGAGCTTCCAGTGAAGGTGGTGGAGGCAGGTTCGATTTTATCATTTAAAAATAAATTGGATAGGCATATGGACGGGAGAGAAATGGGGGGTTTTGGTCTGAGTGCAGGTGGATGGGACTAGGTGAGAGTAAAGGGCCTGTCCCACCAGCATGTGATAGCATGCGTCTAGCATGACCAAACGTGGTCGCTTGAGGTGTACGGCCTCGCGGGGCCGGTCCCACTTCGATTGGCGGAGGCGTATGGAGTTGTGCGGGGCTGGTCCCGACATCGTGCGAGGCTCCAAAAATCTTGCACTGTCCGACAGCAGCAGCCGCATTGAGGCCGTACGCATGCCTCGATGGGCGTACTCAGCGTCTCGACGTCGTACGCAGCGTCTTGATGGCATACGCATGATGTTACGTGATGACGTCACCGCCCGGCGTGCCGTTGCATGACGATGTCACCACCCGACGCCGTGCGACATCCAAATTCAGTCGGCCAACCTCCTGCCCAGCTGATTGGTGAGTATAATGTCGGGACCAGCCCCGCACAACTCCATACTCCTCCACGGTTGGAATTGGGACCAGCGCCGCGAGGCCGTACGCCTCAAGCCACCACGTTTGGTCACTCTAGACGCATGCAATCGCATGCTAGTGGGACAGGCCCTTAAGTGTTCGGCACGGACTAGAAGGGCCGAGATGGCCTGTTTCCGTTCTGTCATTTTTATATGGTTATATATATGGTTATACTACTCAAAGTTTTGTGCTCAGTCCCCTGTTCTTCTCCCTATACACACTTGACTTTTATTCATGTAAAGTGCCAACTTAATTTTTAAGTTTGATGATGATACCACCGTTGTCGGCTAGATCAACAACCAATGATCAGACAGAGCAGGAGAGATCAGGATCCTTCTGGCACGGAATCAGAACAACAAACTAGCCAGGACCTGTCCTGACCCATCCTTTTTTTCCAGAGATGCTGCCCGACCCGTTGAGTTACTCCAGCACTTTGTTTCTAACCTAGCTCCTAATGTCTGCAAGATGAAAGAATTGCTCATGGACTGAAGGAAGCAGGGTAGGGTGAACACAACCCCGTCCTCATCAGCAGAGCTGCTGTAGAGATGGTTAACACTTTCAAGTTCAAAGTCGTCCATATCACCAGCAAACTAACCCTGCACATTGAAGTGAACATGAAGAAAGAACATTAGTATATTTAGCATGGCGATGTGGGCTCTCACTAACCTCTACAGACTTCAGGGTGAACATAACCTGATGCGACACAGTGGCGCAGCCATGGAGTTGTTGCCTTACAGCGCCAGACCCGTGTTTGATCCTGACTACGGGTGCTGTTGGTACGGATTTTTTATGTTCTCCCCGTTATCGTGCGGGTTTTCCCAGGGTGCATCAGCTTCCTCCCACACTCCAAAGACATACAGGTTTGTAAGTTAATTAGCTTTGGTAACGACTGCAAATTGTCCCTAGTGTCGGATAGTGCTAGTATACGGGGCGATCGCTGGTCAATGCAAACTCAGTGGACCGAAGGACCTGTTTCCGCGCTGTATCTCGAAAGTAAACTAAACTAAACCCAGTTCACCAAAAGCTCGTCATAACCTTCCATCCAATCTTTCTTCATGGTGCATCTTCAGGAAGGCTGGATATATCATCAAGGATGTCTCCCTGGCATTTCATTTTCTCTTTTCTAACTCCAGGAAGAAGGTATAGGACCTTGAAAGCCTGAACTTAAAGACTTAAGAAATGCTTCTTCCCCAATGCCATCAGACTCCTAAATCAATCACCCCCTTCACAACCTGTTCCCAATGCTGTTATCATGCATGCTTACTCTTAACTCTTCCTATTTACTTATTTCATTATTGCACTTCAGTATTTATTTTTTGCACTACTACAGGTTGTAATACAATTTTTGCACCATTCTGTTATTTTGCATTAGTCATTTTATTTATTGTGGTATCTATCGTTATTATGTCTACCATTTACATTATGAGCTTCACACAAACAAGAAATGTTATTGCACCCAGGTGTAAAAGGAAATAAATTTAACTGAATCCGAATGTAAATCTGAACCCGAGTCCAATACTGACCTAAATGTGGATCCACCTACTCTTAAAATGTTCACTCTGTTGCAGTGTATTTGGTACAGCAGCAGCCATTATATTGCCAAGTCCCTGTGAGTGATAGCTCCTGATTTAAGTAATCCTCCCCTGGCTATTTTACCATTTGTTTTGTAATGGTAGACAGATGTTCTTCTGTTTACAACACTGATGAGACTATTGGAACGGTCGTTTTCCGTAACATCATTTTCTTGGGTGCACAACGAGAAACTGTAGTACGAGTTTTACCTCAGGCTGATGGCAACAGATTGGCCACCATTCTACATATTCAGATGGTGGGGGAAGGGAGGGGTGATAAAATGACCCTCAATATATTGAAGAATACTAAATAAGCAAATACTATCGTTGATTGGGGTCTTATAGATATTATTTAAAAAATTATCCAAAGCATTTTTGAATAATTGGAAAGAACTGAATTTAACATAATTTCACATTTTCCATGCTGCAGCATCCACTGGAACAATGAAAGGTCGAGGGTTTTACAGCACAGAATATGAGATCTGCAGCAACCTTGTAATGTCCCAGTGGACTCAGGTCAAAGAGCTGGTATCATATGAAGTCCATTTGAGAAAGATCTCAAGGGAAATGAATTGCTATTCAACCATCTTCATCCAAGTAATTTAAATTATATGGTTACTCAAGGGTATAACAGATAGTTTTAAAAACAGGCTAGTGCCCTTAGGCTGAAAATCCATAAAAACACGCACTGAAATAACCCTGCCCGGGGGATCCATGCCAATTTGTAATGGTGAAGTTAGCGTGAGATTTTCCTGCACACACCTCATGTAAAGAGCATTTTGGATACACACCAATTGTGACAGTTTCATCATCGATGCTTGTTTGGCACAAGTGATTTCCGAATCATGTGTACCTGTTAATACTGGCAAATCCGACCAACACCGCACCTGCATCTCTTAAAGGAAATATAATCAACTGTTGCTGGGAGCACAAAAAGGGCACCGACAGCACATGCTTTGGAGCGGAAACGCTGTCTCACAGATGCAGACTACGGAGAGAGGGAGACACCTGCAGGGAAATGCTGCAAGCCTGATGGCTCTGGAAGACCCCAAGGGCAGAAATGAAGCACGAATGGGAGAGGCATCCACTATGATGCCCCAGGATTGTGTTGCCAAAGGTTTAATCATCTCATGTGTTTTTTTAATTTCAAACATTAACATTATTCAGAATTTTTTTCCTAAATAAAGTTTATAACTTGTGCCAAATAAAGAAAATATCACAGATATATGTGTGTGTGTGTGTATGATAGTTCATAGAAATAAATGAATATCTATCTTATTATATAACTAAAACTCTCATCTTGTTTGTGTGTATGTATGTGTGTGTGTGTGTGTCATCTGGGCACAATCTGCTTGATTCTTATTTCCTTACAAACTCTAGGCCACAGCCTTCCCCATTTTCACACATTCTACTCACATTTTCCCTTTGAGGCGATTAACATCTTCCCGTCGCATTCCCACCTATATTTCCGAACTTTTTAACCCTTTGAAGTTTTAAAAACAGCCCGGAAATTCACCCATTTTGGAAAAAAACACCCGAGTGGCATCACAATGGACTGGCAAGGCAGGACTGGACACTCCAGCGCTCGTGCGGTGGCTGCCAGGGCCCAACACCTGGTGGCGAGGGTGGAGCCGTTGGCCATGGCTAGAGCCGAGCCCAGGGCTTGGGATGGGGCCGTGACTGGGACCAATAAATTAGCCGCTGCTGGAACCAAGGATGAGCCTGGCGTCAGGGACGGTGAGGTTAGAACCTGCACCGGGGCCCAAGCGGCGGCTGAGCTGGCGGCTGGAGGCTGCCATTGGAACCAAGGACGACGAGCCTGGGCCTGGACTGGAGCCTAGGCAACTGGAGCCTGCCGCTGGAACTAAGGATGATCCTGGGTCTACAGCCAGAGAATCAGGTCGAGTTCCAGGCCCTGGCGCTGCTCTACGACCTGGGTAGGTCCTGGGGCAGGGAATGGATGAGGGAAATGAAGAGATGGGGTAGGGTCTCTAAGCCTCTCCCTCTCTGCCCCTCTCCCTCTATCACCCTCCCCCTCCCTCTCTACTCCCCTTCCCCTCCCTCTCTACCCCCCCCTTCCCTCGCCCTCTCTACCCCCCCTCCCTCGCCCTCTCTATCCCCCTCCCCCTCCCTCTCTACCCCCTGTAATGAAAATTGATTCTCATTTCCTTACAAATGCAAGGCCACAGCATTTCACACATTCTACTCACTTTTTTTCCTGTGGAGATGAGAAATATATTCCCGTCGCATTTCCACCTATATTCCCGGTTATTGATAAAAGTTATTGATAATTGAAATTTTAAACACATCACACACTCAACCGTTTTGCCCCCAAAAAAACGAATTACATCCCAATGCACTCTGGCTCTTCGTGGGGGGGGGGTGGGGGGGGGGGGCACCATGCTGGAATTTTCAGAATTCCCCAATCCCCCTTTGCCTGGCCAAGTCGCAGTCCTCGAGTCCTTGAGTCCACGCCCGTCTGTGCCCGTGTCTACCCCCTCCCCCAACCCCTCCCACTCTACCCCCTCTCTCACTAGGCCCCCTCCCCCTCCCTTTCTTCATTGCCTGCTTACTTTGATGAACAAGGTCGCCCAGATCTCGTTGTACTTCCCCTTTTCCTAAATTGACACCATTCAGATAATAATCTACCTTCCTGTTCTTGCCACCAAAGTGGATACCCTCACATTTATCCACATTAAACTGCATCTACCATGCATCTGCCCACTCACCCAACCTGTCCAAGTCACCCTGCATCCTCGTAGCATCCTCGTAGCATCCATGGGTGGCACAGTTCTTCACAATGCCATCCAGCTTTGTGTCATCTGCAAATTTGCTAATGTTACTTTTAATCCCTTCATCTAAATCATTAATTTATATTGTAAATAGTTGCAGTCCCAGCATCGAGCCTTGCGGTACCCCACTAGTCACTGCCTGCCCATTCTGAAAGGGACCGGTTAATCCCTACTCTTTGTTTTATGTCTGGCAACCAATTTTCTATCCATGTCAGTACCCTACCCCAATACCATGGGCTTTAATTTTACCCACTAATCTCCTATGTGGGACCTTATCAAAGTGATATCCCTTCCCTTGCTTGAGGCATGTCCCCACTGCACTCAGCCTCTCAACGCCCAGCAGTGGAAGGACCCTAGTCTGTGGTCCTTCTGCACAGAGTCTTAGCATTGGTTGCACTGAGCTTTGTTGCATCCCTCAGCATACCCTCTTGCTGTTAGGAATGGGCCAGTCAGCAATATTCCCTTATGGACATTTGATTGTGCTAGAAGATCAACAGTTTTCAGCTACACTTGATGCCCATCTCCGTGTTTCTATAGGAACCCCATAAATCAGGAAATATTCTGTTACACAGCTGCTCGAGGACCCTTACATCCTTCTCCAGACTCTCTTCGCAAATTCACTGCAAAAAGGTGGGCATCTGTCTCCTCTCCATAGCAGAGGGCAGCGTGCATTGGGAGTAGGACTCCACTGGCTCAGGAAGGATCTTTTTGGGTGAGCCACTCTTAGCACCAGGAGGTGTGGTTTAGCAGACGGATAGAGCTGCAAAACCTAACTGCAGTGCAGCATTTAAATCCCAACCACCACACCAATATTCACACAGACACGTGTTTTCAGGTATTCAACTATGATAGGCATTACATGCACACTGTTTGCAATGTTAACACTTCTCATTTGTCTTAAATGGAGAGGTAGAATACAATCAAAGACTGGCAGCAGTGTAATGGGGTCACAGGATCAGTGATAGATTGATAGAGATACACATCTTGGAACAGGCCCTTCGGCCCAACTTGCCCATTCTAATAAAGTTACCTAACTGAGCTTGTCCCATTGGCTTGCCTCTGGCCCATATCCCTCCCAACCTTCCTTGTGCCACTGGTCAATCAGTCATGAAGCATGTTCCCTTGGTTTTCTTGGTATTATTGGTGTCATTTTAAAGCTGGTGGGGATCTCTGAGTGCAGTAGTGAGAGATTGAAGTTGTCCACAAGCATTCCAGGCAGCGGGATTTGAGAAGGTGGCCAAGTGCACCATCAGGCCTGGATGCTTTCTGATGCTCACCTTCTGACATCAACTTTGGAGACTGAGGTGTGAGGTCAATGTGTTACCTAGTATCATTAGGGCAGATGATCACACTTGGCCATTGAACAAAAGACCAAACCCCAATCCTAAATATGGAATTTTACTTTTTCCTCTACTCATTTCTAAAGTTACAAACCACTTTGGTCACAGGGCAAAGATCTTTGATGATTCATGTCATTCTGCTAATTTTACCACTTAAAATATTACACGTAGAAGTGAATTTCTACATTGTTGAACAAGGATCTTATAATTAATTCCTCTCACGTTCTTTGCTACTTTAATCATCAGTGAACAGTTTTACTGAACCGCATGGAAACCGGATACCCAACAATAAGTTGAAATTCATTTCTATGTGTTACATTTTAAGTGGTAAAATTAGCAGAATGGTGAACCAACAGGGATTCACTGGGAAAATATGAACCTCTCTATTTTCCAAAATAGATCTTTAAAAAACTCTCAGATCTAGATCTAATGTAACACCTTTAGTTAAGAAGAAACGAGGGATAGGCCATGTATGCTGGTGAGCCTTACATGTGTGGAATTATTTTTATAAATCTGAAAGGATATACACTTCACGACGCCTCAGCAAGGTCAGCAATATAACCAAGGACCAGTATCACCCCGGTCACTCCCTCATCTCCCCTCAACCATCAGGCATGAGGTACAGATGTTTGAAAATATGTTCCTCCAGATTCAGGGTTAGTTTCTTCCCCCAGCTATAATAAAGCAAGTGAATTTTTTCCTATCATCAGCTGGAATGTGGTCCTGACCTCCCACCTACCTCATTGGAGACCTTTGAACTATGTTTAATCAAACTTTATTGGACTTTATCTTGCACGAAATGTTATACCTTTTAATTTTTTATCTGTGCACTATGGGTGGCTTGATTTATTCATGTATAGTCTTTTCTTTGACTGGATTGCATGCAAACAAAATCTTTACACTGTACCTCAGCTCGTGTGACAATAATAAAAACAAAATTAAATGACAAGATTTATGTTCAGTTGAAAGTTGAGCTGAAGAGAAAAAGTGAAGCCAATCTTTCTGTGGGGAAAATCTTGCCTCACTAATGTTATTGAGGATTTTTCCCGTCGATTAAAAATGACAGTGATATTAATGTTTTTACGAAATTCCTCATTCTCTCTGCTGCCCCCGTTGGCGGCAGGACTATAAAACCAGGAAGTGGTGTGCCACACAGTCTCTTCAAGATGGAGGAAGGCAGAGGGTCACGTTTCTCTGAGCTGTGAATAACACTGAACACATGTCTACTCAAATGTAAGTGTCCTTAGTGGTTCTAAAATGCTTGCAGAATGTGTCTATTGGTTCTAGAGCTTGCAAAAAATGTCTATTGGTTCTAAAGCTTACAAAAAAATGTCTATTGGTTCTAAAGCTTTCAAAAAATGTCTATTGTTTCTAAAGCTTGCAAAAAGTGTCTCTATTGGTCCTAAAGCTTGCAAAAAATGTCTCTATTGGTTCTCTAAGCTTGCAAAAAAAATGTCTATTGGTTCTAAAGCTTGCAAAAAATGTCTATTGGTTCTAAAGCTTGCAAAAAAATGACTATTGGTTCTAAAGCTTGCAAAAATAATGTCTCTATTGGTTCTAAAGCTTGCAAAAACTGTCTCTATTGGTTCTAAAGTTTGCAAAAAAAATGACTATTGGTTCTAAAGCTTGCAAAAAATGTCTACTGGTTCTAAAGCTTGCCAAAAATGTCTATTGGTTCTAAAGCCTGCAAAAAAATGTATATTGGTTCTAAAACTTGCAAAAAGTCTCGATTGGTTCTAAAGCTTGCAAAGAAAATGTCTTTTGGTTCTAAAATGGTTCATACTAGCGCTCCAGAAAGTGTGTCGTCCCCCTCCCCTGGTTGGCTTGGCTTGGGTGTGTCTTGAAATTGAAAGGCACTACTTACTGCATATGGTGGCATGAAGTTGAAAGGCACTACTTACTGCAAATTGTGGCTTGGTTCCTTTGGCTTGAAGTTAAGCTTGGTGGATTGGTTGCTTTGGCTTGAAGTTGAAAGGCACTACTTACTGCAAACGGTGGCTTGGGAGCTTTGACTTGAAGTTGAAAGGCACCTCTTACTGGTAATGGTGGCTTGGGTGTGGCTTGGGTGTGGTTTGAAGTTGAAAGCCACTACTTACTGCAAATGGTGGCTTGGATGCAATGGCTTGAAGTTAAAAGGCACTACTTACTGCAAATTGTGGCTTGGGTGCAATGGCTTGAAGTTGAAAGACACTACTGTAAATGCACTTACTTCCTGTTTGCACTGTATATTGATTTTAGATAAAACGCTACCACTTGCGGCTGTGATTTTTGGCCATCTTACTCAGTCCCCCTCCGCTGAGCAGGTGCAGAGAATTCTTCCCATCAATGAAAAATAAAAGTGTTATTAGTTCTTTAAAAAATGTTGAGATCTCTCTCCTGTCAATCTCTCAATTGAAGGCTACACCTTTTCCGGTGGGGGGGGGAGGGGGGGAGGGGTGATAAAACCCGGAAATGTGGGTGTGGCTCAGTCTCTGCAACTTGGAGGAGGGAGAGGTCATGACTTGCTGTCTTTAGTGGCTTTGCACCCTACTTCAAATGGTATGAAACTGCACTTGAATTTGGTGGCCTTGCACCCTGCTAGAAGTGGTAAGAAACTGCACTTGAATTTGGTGGCCTTATACCCTGCTTGAAATAGAATTTCAAGGATTAGCCACGAGTCAACTACCAGCCCACCAGCCATGAGTGAGTGAGTTGCCAGCACAACAGGCTTGATTGACTGAGACACCAGCCCCCCCCCCCCCCCCCCCCCAACTGGCCACCAATATTAGAATTGGTGGAGAGGTGGAATATTGCGTTGGATGACCAGCCCTCCTGTGTGATGCTGAGACCCAACGGGTCCCACTTAGTCTAGTATTAGATATAGACATGCAAGTTAATATCATGCCTGCCTGACCACAACTTCAAGTAATTAAAGACTATATCAAAATTAAGATAATACCCACAGCAGTAGACACAAAATAAAATGTTATTTGATGCAACGTGCTGCACGTCTATGGACAATAAATACAAGCTAAATAAATAAATCACCAAATCAAAAAGTCAAAGCTATCAAGGCAATTTTAAATTGAATTTCATTAAAATTCCTTTTTGTTACTGGAATGTTCAATATATTTAAATGTGAAGTAAATATAAAGCTCATGAGTGTGAGAACATCTTTAAATGTTGCACTCTTTTAATAGAGAGCATTGATAACATTAAGACCACGGGGTCTTACAAAATATAGGCTTCTTACATAGCTTTTCTCACAATTTAGATATCACTGTGGATAAAATACAGGACAAAGTTAAATATAGACATAAGAAGCTATAAATGCTGAAATCGAGCAAAAAACACAAAATAATGGAGGAACTCACCAGATATGCAGCATCTCTGGAGGACGTGGATTGGTGACATTTCGAATCAGGATCTTTCTTCAGAATCTGAGGAATTTGAGGAAGGACATCCTTGTGATTGAGGCAGTGCAGCGTAGTTTCACGAGATTGATCCCTGGGATGGCAGGACTGTCATATGAGGAAAGATTGAAAAGACTAGGCTGGTATTCACTGGAGTTTAGAAGGATGAGTGGGCATCTTATAGAAACATATAAAATAGTAAAAGGACTGAACAAGCTAGATGCAGGAAAAATGTTCCCAATGTTGGGCAAGTCCAGAACCAGGGGCCACAGTCTTAGAATGAAGGGGAGGCCATTTAAGACTGAGGTGAGAATAAACCTTTTCACCCAGAGAGTTGTAAATTTGTGGAATTCCCTGCCACAGAGGGCAATGGAGGCCAAATCACTGGGTGTATTTAAAAGAGAGAGCTCTAGGAGCTAGTGGAATCAAGGGATATGGGGAGAAGGCAGGCACGGATTATTGGTTTGGGACGATCAGCCATGATCACAATTAATGGCGGTGCTGGCTCGAAGGGCCGAATAGCCTCCTCCTGCACCTATTTTCTATGTTTCTATGAATCCAATTTCAATACTGGAGGCTTAACAAGTAAGGGGGTTTAACTGAGGGTGGGAATTAGCTTGGGGGACTGGGATATTATAGCCATAACGGATACATACCAGTGGATAGGCAAAGTTTCAGGTCGGGACCCTTCTTCAGATTCTAAAGAAGAATCCAGACTCAAAATATCACCTATCCATGTCCTCCAGATGCTGCCCGATCCAGCATTTTATGCTACTTGCTCAATAAGAGGTGGCACCGTCAGAGATGGCAGCCTCACCTACAGTCTGTCTGTCTTCTCGACTTTTTTGTTATTTTTAGTGTGTTTTAAAAAGTATGTGTTAATGTTCACTCATTTGTTTTATCAGGGGCGTGGGGGGGAGGTCGGGAAACTTTTTTTCAATCTCATACCTTGCCGGAGGTGCGATATTTTGCCAGATCGTATCTCCGATCACTCTGCGGCCTAACATCATGGAGCTGGAGGCCTTGCTCGAGACTGACCTTGAGCCCCACTGCGGGGCCATGGACCTACAATCAGAGCCTGCGATCCCTTGCCTGGGATCGACGTTCCAACCGCGGCCTGCGGATTTCAACATCGAGGAACTCGCAGTCTCGGATAGAGACTGACGTCGGGAAGCTCCAAGCTGTAGGAGGATCGACCAACCCCGACTCAGGAGTCCGATCACCCGGCGCGGGGCGCTGAGATCCCCCGATGCGGGAACTTGATTGCCCCGATATGGAGGGCTCGACTGCCGGTTGCGGGAGCTAAAATCGCCCCGGCAATGGAAGGTTCGAGTGCCCCGTCCATGGGAGAACAAAGAAGGGAAGAAGATTAAACTTTGTTTTCCTTCCATCACAGTGAGGAATGTGGGGGAGTCACTGTGGTGGATGTTCATGTTAAAATTTTATTTAGGTATCTTGTTGCTCTTTATTGGTACGACTGTATGGCAATCTGAATTTCACTGTACCTTAAATGGTACATGTGACAATAAACTGACCTTGAAACCTTGAGTTAAATGGTTGTATCACTATTACAAATTCCATCTATCTGTTGTTTGATTTTGTTTGTTGCGAGCAGCGCAGTTCAGTTTGTGCTGAAACACCACTAGAAGCTGGAAACGTCTCAGTGTAAGGTGTGTCCTCCTTTGTTATGTCAGTTTCAATCAATGAAAAACCTTCTGAATCCAACAAATACTCATCTACTTGAAATAGTAAGCATGCACTCTGGCATCATGTTCTTCCTTCTGCACACTTATGTGGAACAGGCAGTCAGCTTAATCTCTGGCTTCACCAAATCCAGATGTAATCTGACATGTCTGAGCATTAATAGCTCTGCAGCTGTCCGTCCTGTAATAATATGTATATATTTCCGTAGCAAAATAAGAAACATATAACTTTTGTGTCAATATCTCTGGTTTGGTTTTTGCAGGCTGGGTGGTAAGGAGCTGTTCATCTATGATTGACTCCAATCCTTCGGAGTTATTGAGCCAATTTAGCGGTAGCGAAGTTTCTTCCATTGCCCATCAGAAGAAACTGTGGGAGACCAAGTGTGATGAAGACTATTCTCAACTTTGGAATGTAGAAGTATTCACGGGAGGTCACTACAATTTCAATACACCAGGTAAAGGGAATGAATTGAGGATGTGAATTGGCTTGGGGGACTGGGATATTGTAGCCATAATGGAAACATGGTTGAGATAAGGGCAGGATTGGCAGCTTAAGGTCCCAGGTAACAGATGCTGCAGGTGCAACACAGGGCCTCCACATAGGGAACAAAGTGGGGCAACTAACTAAAGGGTTGGGGGGATGGGGGGAGGGAGAGCACATTGGGGCCAATGCCCATACTTCTATTAGTTTAAAAGTTCTTATGGAGAAGGATTGGACTGCCCCACAAGTTAAGGTCCTAAATTGGGGGCAGGTCTGATATCGGGGGGATTGGGTAGGAATTTATAGATTGGGGAGTCTGTTTGCAGGCATGAAGACAACTGGCAAGTGAGTTATCGAGAATACAGGGTATCCTGTTCCTGTGAGGGTGAAGGGCAGGGCTGGCAAGTTTAGGGATATCTGGTTGATAGGAGATGTTGGGTTTCTGGATATGAAATAAAGAAGGCGTATATCAGATTTAAGCAGTCGGGGTCAAAACAATCCTCCACATAAGAAATGTAAGAGTACACTTAAGAGGGTAATCAGTAGGGTAAAAGGAGAGCATAAATCAAAGTACAGGTATATCAAAGTTTTTATACTTAAAAATAAAGATAACAGTAGATAATTCAATGCCATTTTAATAGCTACAATTACAATGTTTACTTCAATATTTTGAGCCTGACAAATGGTTCGTATGAATTACATATTTACAATGAGAACATGCTGTACCTGACTACCTCTGAATCTGAACACCCTGGCTGGGGCAGTCATTCATATGGAGAGTCTAAGAGCTTCTGATGACAGTGAGCACTGGCAAGCAAAATTAGACTTGTAAGGGCTGACTCTCTGAGTACTAAAATATCCCAATTATTGTTAGACAGGGCAAATATGCTAATGACCATGTTTGATGTGCTGAGTAGTCCTTGATCTCTATCATGTTGATGCAAAATAACTTAACCAAAGGTGTCTGATGCCTGATTTTGATGTGTGCCAATTAACATACTCCATTGTCTTATGTTTGGCTAATGCATATGAGAATGTCTCATGTTCAGGCCAGTTTATGTCCACACTGTGGCACAGCAGTGCGAGATACATCCGTAGACAGCACTGTTTCTATGTGGGAATCGTGGGAACTCAACTGTTCTTCCATCTTGTATAGGAAGGAGCTGCAGATGCTGGTTTACACCGAAGATAGACATAAAAATGCTGGAGTAACTCAGCGGGACAGGCAGCATGGATGCCCTTTCAGGAATGGGTGACGTTTCAGGTTGAGACCTGACTAAAGAAGGGTCTCAACCCAAAACATCACCCATTCCATCTCTCCAGAGATGCTGCCTGTCCCGCTGAGTTACTCCAGCATTTTGTGTCTGTGTTCTTCCATGTAGTCATGATCAATGGCAGCACTTCGTACTGTGGGAATTGAGCGTTAATCCAGTAAAATCTCCCTTCTGTCCTCGGCAAAACATGTCAGGTTATACTAACCCACTGTCAACAACTTGGACTCCTGCATGTCTCGTTTTGTATTTTATGATAAGGCTTTGCTGCTAAGGGAAGGACAGAATACTGGTTCACATTACCCAACCATGTGAACTAATGTATGTGACCCACTGCACATATTTCCCACATATTTTATATCAGACACAATATAAAAAGGCTTAATGTTTAAGAAGGAACTGCAGATGCTGGAAAATCAAAGGTAGACAAAAATGCTGGAGAAACTCAGCGAGCGAGGCAACATTTATGGAGCGAAGGAAGTAGGCAACGTTTCAGGTCGAAACCCTTCTTCAGAAAGGCTGCATGTTTTGAGTCTATAAAAGAGTCCCTTGCTTGACTGTTCTCCTTGTCTGACAAGTTATTGCGAATCGAGAAGTTAACGCTCATGTAAATGATTCCAACATATAAAGCTGAACGTATTTTCAAAACTGATTACTGATTGTAGTTTACATTTCAACAGGTTTTGCTTCAAAAGACTGGATAATTATATGCCTTCTATCCATGCAAGTCCTGAAGGATGCCTATTTTCTATGCAACACCAAACTTTGAATTCAGTTTTTTCTTACTGAACAGTGTCCTTTGACAATGTACATTGTGGATTCCAGAAAGAGTCCAATGTAGAAACATCTCCTCTAAGCATGTGAACGAAGGAACTGCAGATGCTGGTTTAAACCGAAAATAGACACAAAATGCTGGAGTAACTCAGCGACACAGGCAGTATCTCTGGAGAGAAGGAATGGGTGATGTTTCGGGTCGAGACCTTTCTTCAGACTAGCTGACACAAAATGCTGGAGTAACAGTCTGCAGTAAATCACTAGTCTGAAGGTCTCGACCCAAAATGTTATCCATTCCTTCTCTCCAGAGATGCAGCCTGTCCTGCTTTGATACTCCAGCATTTTGTGTCTATCCTCTACATTTATAGTGTTTAAATATCTATCCCAGATTGGTGATAAAATCGACAACAGTTTCATCTAGAGGCTGATGTTAAAGGGATAAAGGGACATGGCACTTGTAATATTGAATTAATTTAACCATCTCTTCAAATGAGTTGGAGGCACAAGTAACTGCAGATGCTGGAATCTTGAGCAAAACACAAAGTGTTGGAGGAATTCAACGGGTCAAGCAGCATCTGTGAAGGGAATAGACAGGCATTGTATCAGGTCGGGACCCTTTTTCAGACTGAGTCGAGGGTTTGAAAGCTGGATAGAAGAGATGGGGTGGGACAAATCCGGGCAAGAGATATTTGGATACAGATGAGGGGGGTTTAATTGGCAGATGAACAGGTACTTTGGATCTGTCTTCACTAAGGAAGACACAAACAATCTCCCAGAAGTACCGGAGGACAGAGGATCAATGGGGGTAGAGGAACTGAAAAAAATTATCATTAGGCAAGAAATAGTATTGGGTAGGCTAATGGGACTGAAGGATGATAAATCCCCTGGGCCTGATTGTCTGCATCCCAGGGTCCTCAGGGAGGTGACTCTATGAATAGTTGACGCACTGGTGATCATTTCCCAATGTTCAATAGATTCAGGATCAGTTCCGGTGGATTGGAGGATAGTTAATGTTATCCCACTTTTCAAGAAAGGAGTGAGAGAGAAAACAGGGAGTTACAGACCTGTTAGCCTGACTTTGGTGGTGGGAAAGATGCTGGAGTCAATCATTAAAGAGGTAATAATGGGGCATTTGGATAGCAGTAAAAGGATTAGTCCAAGTCAGCATGGATTTTTGAAAGGGAAATCATGCTTGACTAATCTTCTGGAATTTTTTCAGGATGTAACAAGCAAAATGGATGAAGGAGAGCCAGTGGATGTAATGTTTCTAGACTTTCAGAAAGCCTTTGATAAGGTCCCGCATGGGAGAATGGTGACTAAAATTAGAGCACATGGTGTTAGGGATAGGGGGTGTTGACGTGGATAGAAAATTGGTTGGCAGACAGGAAACAAAGAGATGAAGTGAACAGGTCCTTTTCAGAATGGCAGGCAGTGGCGAGTGGAGTGCCGTAAGGCTTGGTGTTGGGGCCGCAACTGTTTACCTTGTATATTAATGATTTGGAAGAGGGAATTAGGAGCAACACTAGCAAGTTTGCAGATGACACAAAGCTGGGTGGCAGTGTGAACTGTGAAGAGGATGTTAGGAGGTTGCAGGGTGACCTGGACAGGTTGACTGTGTGGGCAGATGCGTGGCAGATGCAGTATAATATAGATAAATGTGAGGTTATCCACTTTGGTGGCAAAAACAAGGGGGCAGATTATTATCTCAATGGGGTTAGGTTAGGTAAGGAGGAGATGCAGCAAGACCATTAGCTTTCTTCAGAACAGGCAGTGAAGAAAGCTAATGGAATGTTGGCCATCATAACAAGAGGGTTTCAGTGTAGGAGTAGAGAGATTCTTCTGCAGTTGTATAGGGCTCTGGTAAGACCACTTCTGGAGTATCGTGTGCACTTTTGGTCTCCTAATTTGAGGAAGGACATCCTTGTGATTGAGGCAGTGCAGCGTAGGTTCACGAGATTGATCCCTGGGATGGCGGGACTGTCATATGAGGAAAGATTGAAAAGATGAGGCTTGTATTCACTGGAGTTTAGAAAGATGTGGGGGGGGGGGGGGTCTTATAGAAACATATACAATTATAAAATGACTGGACAAGCTAGATGCAGGAAAAAAATTCCCAATGTTGGGCGAGTCCAGAACCAGGGGCCACAGTCTTAGAATAAAGGGGAGGCCATTTAAGATTGAGGTCAGAAAAAATGTTTTCACCCAGAGAGTTGTGAATTTGTGGAATTCCCTGCCGCAGAGGGCAGTGGAGGCCAAATCACTGGATGGATTTAAGAGAGAGTTGGTGGAATCAAGGGATATGGGGAGAAGGCAGGCACGGGATATTGATTGGGGACGATCAGCCATGATCACAATGAATGGCGGTGCTGGCTCGAAGGGCCGAATGGCCTCCTCCTGCGTCTATTTTCTATGTTTCTATGTTTCTAGATGTGGAGTAAGTGACAAAGACTAGAGTTGAAAAGGAGACAAAATAGCATCAGATAATGAGAGAAGAGGAGTGAAATGTAAAACCAGTTGAAGGGATTATAGGTAGAAGAGCCAGGGGGGTGGGGAGACATGGGTGATAAATATAAAATGTGGGACTTGGGGGTGGAGATGAAGGTATGAAGGAGGGTAATGTCGATGGGAGGAGGTGAAGGGTAGGAGAAATGGGTGCACACCATTGATGGAGGGTGGGCACAGGAAAGCGAGGGAAGAGGAATATTAATTGAACTTGGCTCATTCAATGTTCATACCATTGGGTTGTAAGCTACCTAAGCAGAATATGAGGTGCTGTTCCTCCAATTATCTTTTTCGTTTTGCTTAACTCAGCAAGGATTTTCAACAACTGGAATCTTATAACATCTTTAGAGGAGAACAAAATGACTATCTCCCCCTTTGTAATGTCATCTGCAGTGAAAGAATATCTCATCCTCTCTGTGGATGCCGCCCTGACTTGATTAGACGATTGACAGATCAAAAATACAAGTTGAGACCTCTTGACTTCACGATTGCAACACACAACAGATACTTGCGCGAGAAACTAAAATCTGTGAAATTCAGGAGGGCCTCACACACATGTCCACAGGTCCAGAGAGAAATGCCCAGAATTTTATGAAAGACGAACAATTCATATCTCTGACAAGTTTTCTCTTGCCCTTCATTCCTTCTTATTACCAATTATTGTAATGGCACCACTGAATTCATTGATAATGAAAACAGCACTCAAATTTCAACATTTAAACGTTTGCCACTGTGTATAAGAAGCCATTTTATTTGATGGAGTCAATCACCAGAACGCTGGCAGCAGTACGATGTCCACCCAAGTGCATTGAGAGCACGACATTATTACAAATTCAAACCGGAGAATGGACAATTACAGCAAGGTTCTCCAGCGAGATGATGGCTGCAGAAAATCCTGTGCGTGCGAGCAGTTCTTCCTGCGTTTTTTTTTCCTCTCACTCTCTTCATGACCAACTTTACTTCAGTTTCTGCCACTAGCAAACAATGATTGGTGTGGGTGAAAGGGGGACGAACCCCGGATACATTTATTTCCCATCCATGCATATTGTTATTGCTTCTCAGATCCTCATGTGTAAGTTGACACAAGGGCCATCTAGCACTAATGATCCTAAGGCCCCTTGATCAACAGCGAGGCCTGTGTAGAGACCTATAGTTTTGGTTTTAGAGATACAGCATGGAAACAGGCCCTTCAGCACACCGAGTCCACACCCACCACAATTACCCATTTACATTAGCTTTACATTATCCCACTTTATCGTCCACTCTCTACACACTAGGAGCAATTTATGGGGCCAATTCATGTGCACGCCCACACGTCTTTTTGAAGTGGGAGAAAATCAGAGCACCCCTGAAGGAAACCCACGTGGTCACAGGGAGAATGTGCAAACTCCTCGCAGACAACAGCCAAGTTCCGGATTGAATCGCGGTTTCTGGCATTGAGAGACAGCGGCTTGACCAGCTGTACCATTGTGCTGTTGTCTCCTCTTCCTTCTTGTGGCCCTCACTTACCTTGCTTTTTGAAACTATATTTGTCTGACTACTTCCTCTGGTTGTGAATGCCAATCCATCTGCATAACTATTGGGACTTTGCAGCCAAGCCTCCCCTGGCTGTGTGAACTAACCAAACGTTTCAATAGACAATAGACAATAGGTGCAGGAGTAGGCCATTCGGCCCGTCAAGCCAGCACCGCCATTCAATGTGATCATGGCTGATCATCCACGATCAGTACCCCGTTCCTAGTGGTAGAGTTGCTGCCTGACAGAACCAGGGACCCCGGTTCAATTCTGGCTACGGGTGCCGTCTATACGGAGTTTGTACGTTCTCCCCGTAACTACGTGGGATTTCTCCGGGTGCTCCAACAGTAGCCTGGAGATAGGGTGCAAGTTGCATCAGAAGTTAAAATTAGCATGTAGCAAAAGTAATGCTATGGTGGTTATGGGAGATTTCAACATGCAGGTGGACTGGGAAATCAGGTTGGTACTGGACCCCAAGATCAAATAGAACAAGTTGTCCTACAACTTTAGGCTGTGCACACCATACGCAAGAAGAAGAAGAAGAAGAAGAGAAGCCCTTGAAATCCTTTTGCTTGTTAAAGGGAATCGGGATGGTGGGTCCAGGATTCCAGGGTATCAGGATATAGGTAATGCTTGTCTCTTTTTTTTTGGTAAGGATGAAGATAGGAAGGAAAGAAGAAAGGAAGAAAAACCAGACAGACGAACGACATACACTCAAACCCCATCCCATGCAGTTAGTAAAGGGCATTTGAAATGTTTTCACTGTCATAATGTGGGGAAATAATGAAAAATTGTTCCACATTACCACAGTGAAATACTGCAGTATTAAACATTTTTTTTTGCACCCGCACCCTCTGACAACTGACCACTATGTTGGCAGCAATGGTGCTACAGATGCTGGAAAGATGCGTTTCTGAGGCCCCAGACTAGAGTGTTTCACATAAAATAGAAAAACTGCATTAAAAAATAGAAATATTTGGCATCTTTGACCAGTCATTTCCAGGTCTAGGCCCAAAAAGAATTAAGCAAGCCCTGTAAATCATAGCTCTCGACTTTAAGAGCTGTAATTGCAGCTATTTCCTGGCCTGCCGTTGCAAGTGAGCTTCCATGGTGAACCAATCAGTGCTGGGAATTAACAATGTATAATTCATGAGGTTAACCTTGTTTCAGCGCCAGCATTGTAAACCTTACTGCTCTGTGTCTCTCCGCTTCTGTCTCTCCGTGTCATTACCTTGAACCTCGTCCTTCTGAAATGTAAAAGTAGAATTAAGAGTCACCGTGGGAACCAGGATTATTGCTGCGTGTACCAATATATGGACGGGTTCTGTGTCTTTCCCATTGTAATACCAATGTAAATTCATTGATTATTTTGTGATCCTGGTGACCTCGAGGATCAATTCTGTGGGACATAATTTCTTTAACGGTTGAGACCAGCTGCAGAACAATCCATAGAACTAGTCTATAGAGCAGGATAAGTAAATCTAAAGATAATGGTTTGCTGATGCCTAGCTTTGGAATCAGAAGATTGGCCTGAGTATGTTAGGGAGGGAAAGAGTTGCAGTTCTGAGCATGGTGTGATGATTTGAGGAACAAATCATGTCCCACCTACCTATAAGGGACAGAGTAAAAATTGGCCCTAGTACATAAAGCACACCAGCCCAAGTTTGGACTACGGGCATTATACCAAATTACTTCCATATGCTTAAGTTATGTGTGTTCTTTGAGCATATATATTGTTTCACAAAAAAAACTGTAAACAGTTGAACATTGTTACATGCATCTAATTTAGTCATTTTGTAATATCTTGGCTCAGCTGTAATAGTAAATGTTTAGGGTAGACACAAAATGTTGGAGCAACTCAGCAGGACAGACAGCATCTCTGGAGAGAAGGAATGTGTGACGTTTCCGGTCGAGACCCTTCCTCAGCCTGAGAGTCAGGGGGGAAGGAAACGAGAGATATAGAATCCCATTCCCATTCTGACCCCTCTATCCTGGGCCTCCTCCATTGTCAGAGTGTGGCCAAATGCAAATTGGAGGAACAGCCCCCTACACTCCGTATGGGCTGCTTACAACCCAAGGGTATGAATACTGATCTGTCCAACTTAAAGCAACCTTTGCATTCCCCTCTCATTACCCCTTTTGTTTATTTCTGAAGATGTTTTCCCTTCCTGCTCTAGCTTGATTTCCTCAATAACAACATTTACCTTTTGTTGCCCATTTTGTGTTTCAGAACTTCTCTGCAGCAGATATTCTCCATTCCCTAAGCATCATTAGCAAAGGGGCTGCCTTTTGGGACAGGATTGGGTTCACTAAAACTCGGTGAATGAAGTTGGAACTAATGGGTTACTCATTCAGCAGCACTGGTCTCCAGAGTATTTTGCATTTTTGCCTCGATTTTCTCAACTTCCTTTTTTTACTTTTTGAGTGTTTTTTTGTCAGTCTATATTCTGTAGCATTATGTTCAGGGTCAATTTACCATCCTTTTTTACTCAATTTAGCTTTATTCAGTTATCCCTGTCAATTAATGTGGTTCTTCAACAGAAATCACTACTGGTCTTTGTGAAATAAATAGATTCCACATGAGTAAAACAATCCAATGATGCCATAACTACTGCGTGTAAATCAGAACGAATAACAATAAACAAACACAAGAAGGAAAAAGGAGACACAAGGAACTAAAGATATTGGAATATTGAGCAAAATCCAAATTGCTGGAGTAACTTAAGCCAGCATCAGTAGACGGCATGGATAGATGACGTTTCAGGTGGCTTCAGGGTAACAGATACCTTAACAATGATTACAATTGGTGCTACTTCCTGCACCCACACACAACTCACTGATTTCTTCCATTTCACCACTAACTTCCATCCGGCACTCATATACACCTGGACCATTTCCGAAATTTCCCTACCATTTCTAGACCTCACTATCTCCATCGCAGGGGATAGACTACTTACCGACATCCACTATAAATCCACTGACTCCCATGGCTATCTGGGCTTCACTTCTTCCCACCCTGCTTCCTGTAAGGATTCCATCCCCTACTCCCAATTGCTCCGACTACGCGGCATCTGCACCCAGGATGAGGTGTCCCACACCAGGGCATCAGAGATGTCCTCATTCGTCAGGGAACGGGGTTCCCCTCTTCTACTATAGATGAGGCTCTCACCAGGGTCTATTCTATACCCCGTAACACTGCTCTCACTCCCCATCCTCCCACTCATAACAAGGGCAGAGTCCCCCTAGTCCTCACGTTCCACCCTACCAGCCGTCACATGCAACAAATAATCCTCCGACATTTACGCCACCTCCAACGTGATCCCACCACTGGCCACATCTTCCCATCTCCTCCCCTGTCTGCTTTCCACAGAGACTGCTCCCTCCGTAACTCCCTGGTCAATTTGTACCTTCCCACCCAAACCACCCTCTCTCCTGGCATTTCCCCTTGCAAACCACAGGAAATGCTACACTTGTCACTTTACCTCCCCCGTTGACTCCATCCAAGGACTCAAGCAGTCTTTCCAGGTGCGGTAGAGGTTCACCTGCACCTCCGCCAACCTCATCTATTGCATCCGCTGTTCTTGGTGAGACCAAGTGTAGGCTTGGTGATCACTTCGCCCAACACCTCCGCTTGGTTCACAATAACCAACCTGATCTCCCGGTGGCTCAGCACTTCAACTCCCCCTCCTATTCCAAATCCGACCTTTCTGTCCTGGGCCTCCTCCATGGCCAAAGTGAGGCCCACCATAAATTGGAGGAGCAGCACCTCATATTTCATTTGGGAAATTTACACCCCAGCTGTATGGACATTGACTTCTCCAATTTCAGGTAGTCCCGGCTTTCTCCTCCCCTTCCCATCTCTCCTTCAGCCCACTGTCTCCGTCTCTTCCTTTCTTCTTCCTGCATCCCCCCTCCCCTCCCCCCCACCCTCACATCAGTCTGAAGAAGGGTTTCGACCCAAAACGTTGCCTATTTCCTTCGCTCCATAAATGCTGCCTCACCTGCTGAGTTTCTCCAGCACAAATGTCTACCTTACATTTACTATGTCATTTTTCTTTCACAAAGATCAGTCCAGTGGCTGTTAAGTTCAATAGCACCTTTGAAATTTGACAAAGAAGGCCAGATGGCTAGCACGTGCCTTCCACCCACGCCCTTGTACCATTCATGGCACAGCAAAGAAATGTTGCCTTGAGCCCACTTCCCAGACAGGAAGTGTCACAGCTGGCATCCTGTTGCCGTAGCAACAACCTAGAGCTCAATGCTCTTAAGACAATGGAATTGATTGTAGACTTTAGGGGAGCTCCCCCTCCACTCACCCCACTCACCATCAACAACACCACAGTCACATCTGTGGAGTCTTTTAAGTTCCTGGGAACCATCATCTCCAAGGACCTTAAGTCGGGGGCTACCATCGACTCCACAGTCAAAAAGGCACAACAGAGGATGTACTTCCTGTGGCAGCTGAGGAAGCACAATCTGCCACAGGCAATGATGGTCCAATTCTACACGGCCATTGTAGAGTCTGTTCTCACCTTCTCCATCATGGTCTGGTTTGGCTCAGCCACCAAGCACGACACCTGGAGGCTGCAGCGAATCGTCCGATCAGCAGAGAAGATTATTGGCTGCAACCTTCCCTCCATTGATGAACTGTAAACTGCAAGGGCCAGGAAGCGAGCGGGCAAGATCATCTCTGACCCCTCTCACCCTGGCCCCAAACTCTTTGAATCACTTCCCTCTGGAAGGCGACTCCTGACTGTCAAAGCTGCCACAGCCAGACATAAAAACAGTTTTACTCAACAGCCAAAAATCTGTAGCCTCCCTTTGATCTGGTATTTTGTTGGTTCACATGCTTGATCAATGGTGTTTTATCATTAATGTTTTATTATTATTAATGTTTAGTGTTTTCTGAGTCATTCGTAACTGTCACTGTATGTCATGTTGTTACTTGTGGGCGGAGCACCAAGGCAAATTCCTTGTATGTAAATACTTGGCCAATAAACGTACTTACTTATTTACTTACTTACTTACTTCCGCGTTGCCAATCAACACTAATCCTCGTTGCTTGCATTAGATCTGTGTCTATCTTTGCCTTTCCTATTTAAATGCCTGTTTTTGTGACAATAACTCAAGCTGCAAGTAAGAATTTTATTGTTCTGTCTTTGGTACATATGACAACTAAATAATCTTAACTCTCGAACTGCAAATGATATTCACTGATTTAATAATCTTGAGTTTCTTGTGAGGGCCCTGGCAGATAAATTGAATTAAGTAAAGTCCTGTAATCATAAAATGAAGAAGCTGAAATGAAAAGCCAGGAAAAAAGTTTGAGTTGAAATGCCATGAATACCATCCATGGGAAAATGCTGATTCTACATGAACTAGAACAGGGAAATCAGAAACCAGAGAACAGAGGTTAAAAGTGAGGGGGGGGGGGGGGGGGGGGGGGGGGGCGAGGGGCCGTTTTACTAGAAACCTGATACGCCGACGGGCCCGGCCGCCGAGCCGGGCCCCCCGCCCCCCTTGCCCGACCCCGATCCGAGGGCGATCCCCGAGGCCCCCCCGCGTTACTAGAAACCTGAGTAACTTTTTTACACAAAGGGTGGTGGATGTTTGGACCATGCTGCTGGAAAAGATGCTGGAGGAGGTAGTTGATTATCACAATGCTTAAGAAACATTTAGACAGGTTCATGGATAGATAGGTTTGGAGGAATATGGGCCAAGCACATGCAGGTGGAACTAGTGTAGATGGGACAAGTTGGTCAGTGTGGGCAAGTTGGGCTGGAGGACCTGTTTCCATGCTGAATAAATACTGGTAAATAAATGTCTTCATGTCAAAGATACAAAATAAAGTAATATGAAGACTGTCCTGGTGCAAATAAAAACTAAATTGGAAGCTCTTGTAAGAAAAATATTTCGTTATTTCAGAGTAAAACACAAATACATTGTTATGGTAAAATTGCTGAGTTTTGATGGTTGAGAACAATCTGGTGGCTTCGAGAAGGATTGTTGTGGGATGGAGTCTAAGAAAGATGAAGTCCTGCTGGACTGGACCTTGATACTTACAATCACCTTCAACCTGATAAATGCAAGTATTCCCAGTCCAATGCTGAATTAGGTAATATGGCTTAGTAGCTGTTTCAACATTTATAACTACTGTTTTAATATCAATGTTCATTAATTTTGTATGGGCAAATAAAATGATGGCTCATAATCACCTGCTGCTACTGACACCTACTTAAACTGTTGCTGGCCTCGAAATTACCTCACTGTCTCTTTGTACAATGTCAACACCACCATAATTTGCATAACCACAAGGCACAGTTGAACAAAGGGGACTATGAAGGCATGAGAGAGGACCTGGCCAAGGTCGACTGGAAAAGGATCCTAGCAGAAATGATGGTGGAACAGCAATGGCAGGGATTTCTGGACATAATCGAGATGCAGGATCATTTCATTCCAAAGAGGAAGAAAGATTCTAAGGGGAGTAAGAGGCAACCATGGCTAACAAGGGAAGTTAGGGATGGAATAAAACTAAAGAAAAGGTGTACAACATAGCAAAGAGTAGCGGGATGAAGAGGATTGGGGAACTTTCAAAGGACAACAGAAGGTAACAAAAAGGGCAATATGGGTTGAAAAGATGAAGTACGAGGGTAAGGTAGACACAAAATGCTGGAGTAACTCAGCGGCTGAGGCAGCATCTCTGGAGAGAAGGTATGGGCGATGTTTCGGGTCGAACCTTCCTTCAGCCTCGACCTGAAGCATCACACATTGAATAGACAATAGACAATAGGTGCAGGAGTAGGCCATTTGGCCCTTCGAGCCAGCACCGCCATTCAATGTGATCATGGCTAATCATCCCCAATCAGTACCCCATTCCTGCCTTCTCCCCATATCTCCTGACTCCGCTATTTTTAAGAGCCCTATCTAGCTCTCTCTTGAAAGCTTCCAGAGAACCTGCCTCCACCGCCCTCTGAGGCAGAGAATTCCACAGACTCACCACTCTCTGTGAGAAAAAAGTGTTTCCTAGTCTCCATTCTAAATGGCTTACTCCTTATTCTTAAACTGTGGCCCCTGGTTCTGGACTTCCCCAACATCGGGAACATGTTTCCTACCTCTAGTGTGTCCAATCCCTTAACAATCTTATATGTTTCAATGAGATATCCTCTCATCCTTCTAAACTCCAGAGTGCCCAGCTGCTCCATTCTCTCAGCATATGACAGTCCCGCCATCCCGGGAATTAACCTTGTAAACCTACGCTGCACTCCCTCAATAGCAAGAATGTCCTTCCTCATATTAGGGGACCAAAACTGCACACAATACTCCAGGTGTGGTCTCACTAGGGCTCTGTACAACTGTACTACATTCCTTCTCTCTACAGATGATGCCTCACCCCGAGTTACTCCAGTATTTTGTGTCTACCTTCAATTTGTGTCTACCTACCAGCATCCGCAGTTCTTTCTTACACAAGTACGAGGGTAAGCTGGCCAAGAATATAAAGAAAGATAGTAAAAGATTCTTTGGATATGTTAAGCGAAAAAGATTAGTAAAGTCAAATGTGGGTCCCTTGAAGGCAGAAACAGGTGAAATTATTATGGAGAACAAGGAAAGGGCAGAAGAGTTGAATGGGTATTTTGGTTCTGTCTTCACTAAGGAAGACACAAACAATCTCCCAGATGTACTAGAGGATAGAGGATCTAGGGAGACAGAGGAACTGAACGAAATTTGCATGAGGCAAAAGATAGTAGATAGATAGCCTTTTATTGTCATTCAGACCGAAGTCTGAACGAAATTGCAGCAGTCATACATATAATACCATACAATAAAACAATAATAAACACATATTAACATCCACCACAGTGAGTCCACCCAGCATCTCCTCACTGTGATGGAGGCAAAAGTCTTTGGTCTTTGGTAGTATTGGGTGGACTGATACGACAGAAGACTGATAAATCCCCAGGGCCTGATGGCCTGCATCCCAGGGTACTCAATGAGGTGGCTCTAGAAATTGTGGATGCATTGATGATTATTTTCCAATGTTCCATAGATTCAGGATCAGTTCCTATGGATTGGAGGGTAGCTAATGTTCTCCCACTTTTCAAGAAAGGAGCGAGGGAGGAAAAGGGGAATTATAGACCAGTTAGCCTGACATCGGTGGTGGGAAAGATGCTGGTGTCAATTATTAACGAAGTAATAATGACGCATTTGGATAGCAGTAAAAGGATTGGTCCGAGTCAGCATGGATTTATGAAGGGGAAATCCTGCTTGACTAAACTTCTGGATTTTTTTGATGATGTGACAAGTAAAATGGATGAAGGAGAGCCAGTAGATATATTGTATCTGGACTTTCAGAAAGCCTTTGATAAGGTCCCACAGGGGATTCATGGGCAAATTTAGAGCACAAGGCATTGGGGGTAGGGTATTGACATGGATAGAGAATAGTAAGATTAAACGAGAACTTACCAGTTTGAAGTTTGATCTGTATTTTATGAGGAGTTACGATGAGGGATTACGTGAAGAACCCGCTCAGTGCGCAGGCGCGGCATACTTCCAAGCAGCGGTGTGGAATCACAGATAGACACAAGTATTTGAAGTAACATAGTAAAGAAAAAGAGACATCAATTTATCAGTTTGATCCATATAATGGGGGTGGAAGCGGAGGGCACGTAACCCCTCATCGTAACTCCTCATAAAATACAGATCAAACTTCAAACTGGTAAGTTCTCGTTTAATCTTACTATTTTACTTCGGAGTCACGTGAGTGACTACGTGAAGATTTCAAAGCTCTGTGGTTTCAAACCGTGTAACAGTTTTACTCACTCACTGCCAAAATCTCTTGAGGAAGGAAGTGTTATCGTAATTAACCAATGAATCTGTTTTTCAAGAAAAACAAAAAGGTATTTATTAACAATAACAAAAAACAAAATTGCTCCCCCGGGCTTAAATTAAATATTTGCAGCTTCTAATATTTTTGCTGCAAACAAATCAGGCTTCCTCAATGGCTTATTATAAAATGTTCTGAATGTTGATTCCCTCGACCATCCTGCTGTATTCAGGATGAGGTCAATAGGTACATCCATCCTAGCTGCCGTTGATGTGGAGGCTGCCCTGGTGGAATGAGATTTAAAAGTGTTAATATCTATCCCAGCAGCTTCCAATACCTGTTTTAGCCATCTTGAGATGGTCTGGCTTGTTAGACCCGGCCATGAGGTTTTTTGTGGCTGACCCATAAGGCTTGTTCACTCCCTCTGATGTTGTGGGTTGTGTCGATATACTGTATTAGGTGGGTCACCACACACAGCCGTGGCTCTGGTGGGTAGGCCCGGAATACCACTAGTGAATTGGATGTTCCTGGCCTGCTTTGTTTTACCAGACCTTGTAGAATGAATGTTATCTGGTCTGGCGTTGTTTTCATGTTGTCCAGTCTCAATTTGTGTAGCAACTGGACCCTCTGAGCAGATACCAGTGCCATCAGCATGAGTGTCTTCAGTGTTGATTGCTCGAGGCTGAGGGATCTAGCTGGTGGCCATTCCCGGAGGTATGTCAGTACGACACTGATGTCCCAAATATGAGTATACCTGGGCTTGGGGGGCTTGATGTTATAAATGCCCCTCATCAGTTTAACCACCAGTGGATGGGATCCCATAGGCTGATGTCCTGCTGGTTTGAGGTAAGCGGAGAGGGCACTACGTGCCGTGTTGATGACACTGTAGCTGATCCCTTCATGATGGTGTAGGTAGGCCAGGAACTCCAATACGTTGGCTACTGTGGCTGTTTCATACGAAGTCCCTGTTTCTTGGCAGTACTTCTCCCATTTTTTGATGCTGGTTAAGTACTGCCTCTTGGTAGATGTTCGCAGGGATGCTGACATGGTGGTGATGGTTTGTTCGGATAATCCCAGGTCCAGGTAGGGTCTGTTCAGAATCTGCAACCCAGGAATTTAATGTCTTGATGGCATGGGTGGCTTATGCCTGACACTGGGTGAATCAATAGTCCTGGATGACTGGGAAACAACATTGGTGATTCCACCACCATGTCATGTAGTACTGGGAACCATGGCTGTGTAGGCCAGTCGGGTACCACCAAAATACCAGAAGCCGAGTCCATCTGGATTTTGCAAAGTACCCGACTGATGAGGCAGAAGGGAGGAAAGGCATAGAAAAAGAACTTTCCCCAATCCAGCGTGAAAGCATCTACCGCTGCTGCCTCTGGATCTGGTTCCCAAGCGACATACATAGTTAACTGGTGATTTAGTCTTGATGCAAATAAATCGATATCTGGCATTCCATATTGCTTGACAATTTTAGCAAATGCTTTAGGATTTAACATCCATTCGATGTTGTCATTGAATTTGCTTGACCTCGTGTCTGCCACTGTGTTTAGCTTACCTGGTAGATAGGTAGCTGAAAGCCAAATATGTCTTTCGACACACCATTGCCAAATCATATTGACCAATTTGTCGCACGATAAAGATTTTATGCCGCCCATATGGTTAATATAAGCCACCACCGTAGTATAATCTATTTGTAATCGAACATGCAAGTGCTGCATATTTGATGCATATGCTTTTAAACCATAAAAGGCGCCCAACATTTCTAAATAGTTAATGCCCAGTGTAGATAGTAATGATGATTCTGAGTTAGTCCATCTACCACCTGTGCTGGATATGGAGTTAGTTGCTACCCAGCCTTGAACACTGGCATCTGTTTGAAGAACTAAAGTAGGATTAGTAATGATAATAGGACTACAACTATGCCAAATATTTTGTGTCCACCACTGTAGCTCTGATATTGCTTCAGTGGGTAACATCATGACCCGATCATAGTGACCTTTATGTTGTTTTAGTGCCTGCACCTTTGCTCTTTGTAAATTTTGATAATGCAAAGGTCCAAATTGTATAGCCGGAAATGCTGCTACCATTTTACCAATTACTGTTGCTACTTGTCGAATAGTTGGTCTTTTGTTGACTATTAAATTATTGCATGATTGTGCTAATGCAATCATCTTTTCCCTTGGCAGGGTAATAGTCATCTGGACTGAGTTAATTGTGAACCCCAGGTAGTCCATGATAGAGGATGGATTTAACTTGGATTTATCTGAATGTAGGACGAATCCCAGAGTTTCAAGGAGCTGTTTTGTAGCTGATACTGCTGCCACAGCTAATTCCATAGTTTTTCCTACTATGAGGATGTCATCCAAATATGCCATGACTACTCCCCTTTTGTTCAGAACCGTGGCGGCGGCAGCAGAGACCCGACTCGGGCCCGGAGCTGTAGCAGCGGCAGCGACCACCCGCGGAGTTTGAACCAGCCCGTTCGCGGAGCACGGTTGAGCCGCGGGATTTACCATCACCCGGTGCGGTCACAACATCTGGAGCCTGGATCGCCTCGGCGCAGAGGGAGAAAAAAGAGGGAAGAGACAGAGACTTTAAGATTTTGCCTTCCACCACAGTGAGGAGGTGTTTGGTGAACTCACTGTGGTGGATGTTAAATTTGTGTGTTTTTAGTCATTTTTAATTATATGTATGTCTGCAGGAAAACAAAATTTCGTTCAGACCGAAAGGTCTGAATGACAATAAACAAATCTAATCTAATCTAATCTAAAAGACTATGTTTTTGTTTCCATAATATTGCCATGGCACTCTTTAATATTTTTGTGAATAATCTTGGGGCTGACGTGAGCCCATTAGGCAATGCTTTGTACTGCCACAGCTGCCTCATCCAGATAAATTTTAGGTATCTGCTATAATCCTTATGTATGGGTACCAGATAGTAAGTATCCTTGAGGTCAATGCTTGCCATATAGTATCCTTTGGAAATCAGTTGTCTAGCAGTCACAAATGTTTCCATTTTGAAATGTATATACTTAACAAACTTGTTTAGGGATGTTAAGTCAATGATGATGCGGCATCCACCATCTTTTTTGGTTTTGGTAAATATATTGGATACAAATTCCAAGGGTTCATGTTTGGTCTTTTCTATGACCCCCTTGTTTATAAGTCTCACCAATTCAGCTTGTCCCTCCCGTTGCTCTTTTTGGAGGGAGAAAATACCCTTTCGGGCCAATGTTGAACTGGCGGTGTTGTTTCTGATATAAACTGAATTTTATATCCTCCAATGCTGTTGAGTATATACTTATCACTGGTGATCATTCCCCATGCTTTCTTAAACAAGTGTAACCTCCCCCCTGTTAGTATAGCACCCTTATTCTCTATATGCTGGTAGGAACCAGATCCATGGTTATTGGCGATTTTGTCTTTTCTGTTTTCTTTGTGTTTTGTTCTGTCGACGTGCTGGCGATGTTGGGGGGAGGCGCATTTTCCAGGGGGTCCGCGGCGGGCCCTGATCTAAAAAAGATCTTTGGGGATAATGCGGCCCCAAGCTTTCACCAGTCCCATATTCCAGACGTCGACTGGTGGATGCCGTGGGGTGCTGCTGCTTGGGTATCAGAGGTCGTGGTTTGCTCGTCCCGGGGCCTGCCCTCATGAGGCCGAAGGTTTTGGATGCCTCTTCCATGTCCTTCAGCTTTTTGTTCAGGTCTCTCCCAAACAGCAATGAGTCAGCCTCCGCAGCTGGGGCTTTGCACAAGCCAGCAAATTTGGGATTGAGGGCAGGTCTTATATTTTCCCTCCGGAGATTGTTCAGTTCGAATTGAGTGGTACACATCAATGCCAGCACATCCTGCTGGTGTGTATTCATCTCCGTTGTCTCCACAGAACGAGCAAAGGCTGTGATAGCTGACGTCAGGAGCCTTAGGATCCGCTGTAGCTTTAGTGCTTGTGCCCGAATAGGGGCCCCCACACTTCCCCAGATTTGGCTGTTGAGACTTTTAACCTTAAGGGCCTCACAGTTGGCTGGTGCTGTATGTTCTTCCAGCACCTCAGCGAGCACCTTTTCCTGTAGAGGCTTGTTGGACAGATGATTGACACTGGCTGCCATTTTTGGCTCCAGAGGTGCTCCAGCCCGTGGGGTTGCTACGAAACGGTCCACCACACCCAACAGCTGTTCCTGTTCCTGCACCCCATGCATACTCCTGATTTCTTCCGCCTGCCCCTGTTCCAGACCAGCCCTGCCCTGGTCACCAATGCTAGCCTCCTGTTCCATCCCGTGGTATGAGGTAGCAAAGGGCAGTGCCTGACACGACACTATGGAGGAGGTACCTGTCCTGTCTCCCCGGAAGCGCCTCTGTTCCCGGTGGACCATCTCCTCCAGGAGCTGCTGAATGCAGCTTAGGCGGCTGTCTCTCCTCCGTTTTGGGGAGGACATTTCCCCCTCCGACGAGTCGGATTCGACTGGCCAATTGGTCTTTCTGGACGCTTTCCCAGTCCGCCGTGCAGGCTCTGGCGTGACTGGGTCAGGCTCGGTCTCGGGGAGAGCGAACCGCTCAGAGAGCGCCGCTGCCGCCGGTTGCTGCCCCGCTGGAATTGGACGCTCCTCTGGTGGAGTTAAAGCGCGGGCAGTTCTATTCGAGAGCTTTCTGCGTTGAGACATTCTTGCACTCTGCAAAACACTAACGCCACTCTCCTCCGTTAAGTCCCAACGCACCGTCTACTTACCTGACGGTCCGTTTTAAAGCGCAGCTGGAGAGCCTGACTCTAGCTGCCGCCGCTGTTGCACTGCTGGCGTAATGCCGCGCCTGCGCACTGAGCGGGTTCTTCACGTAGTCACTCACGTGACTCCGAAGTAAAATTGGTTGGCAGACAGGAAACAAAGTGTAGGAATAAACAGGTCCCTGTCAGAATAGCAGGCAGTGGCGAGTGGAGTGCCGCAAGGTTCGGTGCTGAGGCCGCAACTATTTACAATATATATTAATGATTTAAATGATGGGATTAAAAGTAACACTAGCAAATTTGCAGATGACACAAAGCTGGGTGGTAGAGTGAACTGCGAAGAGAATGCTAGGAGGTTGCAGGATGACTTGGACAGGTTGAGTGAGTTTCCCAATGTTGGGGGAGTCCAGAATCAGGGGGCCACAGTCTAAGAATAAAGGGGAAGCCTTTTCTCAACTGAGATGAGAAAAACATTTTCACGCAGAGAGTTGTGAATTTGTCGAATTCTCTGCCACAGAAGGCAGTAGAGGCCAATTCAGTGGATGAATTTAAAGAGAGTTAGATAGATCTCTAGGGGCTAGCGGAATCAAGGGATATGGGGAGAAGGCAGGCACGGGTTACTGATTGCGGATGAGCAGCCTTGATCACAATAAATGGCAGTGCAGGCTCGAAGGGCCAAATGACCTCCTCCTACACCTATTTTTTATGTTTCTATCTTTAAGAAGCTGAAGAATTTAAAAATACAACAAACTCTCTATATATAAAAGATAGAAATATATAGCATGGCTTATTATCATCCTTTCTGGTTGGATTCCTACTGTTACCACATCTATCAGTTATTTATTGGCCTACATTCTATTGATAAATGAATTTACTTAACAGCTTAAAACTGGTGTTTTCACAAAAAAGGAAGAAAATTTAACAAAGGCACAAAATAATTTCCGGCAGTTAATACAATTAGTAGTGATAATGCTAAAGCTATCTCACTTGGCTCTCAATCTTCCTTCTTTCCTGTTGAAGCTGGAACAGAATGGAGGAGGAAAATCACATCCACATGTTCCATCCCTCCTGTATGCTTCACAACATCTGCAACACAGACTCCCCTCAAAACCCATGAGCTAATTTCTCCAAGATACAAACACCTACCGCAAGCATGTTTCATGGCGATCTCACCCATCTTCACCCCCACATGTTGTAACACATCACCTGAGTTGACATTCTGATCAACTTTCCATTTATATGCTCAACTAAGGTAGGTTTCTAATAATTGGTTGTCTCTTCGCTTTACCTCTCTTTAACCTCTCTTTACCTCGCTTTAACTAATTAAGTAATCCACACTACTCTAGTAAGGCTTATGTATTTTATAAGCTTGAAGAGAAATCCTAAATTTACAACAAATGTTAGACAGAAATTAAATAGTTATGCCTGAACCAAAATGAATGCAGCATTCAAAGCAGCTTTCCCTCTCTTAATTGATTTTCCACACTTACCAATCTTGCTGCTACCACCAGGCAGGAAGTACAGAAGCCTGAAATCCCACACCACGTTCAGAAACAGCTACTTTCCTACAAACAAAAGGTTCTTAAACTGTCCTACACGACCCTAATTCTACCTCAATAAGGGAACACTATTTGCACTACCATGGATTTTTTAGCTGATTTTGTTTTCACCAACTTCTTGTTCTTGATATTGAACACAGTCTTATTTCTTTTCAGTGCCTTGTATAGTTTATGTATTGGGTGCAGTCCGAGTGTATGTGCCAATGACGCTGCTGCAAGCGAGATTTTCATTCTATTCGTGCCTTTCATATTTGACAAAAAACAATGAATTTAACTTGATGAGACTTGCCTTGATGCTCAAATTCTACACTCATTGATTACTACCACCTTGTTACGTGTGTGGTTCAGGCTGTTGAAATTGGTATTGTTTGTTCAACCCAAAATTCAGGTGGAATAAAGACTAGCTCCCCTTTTAATTCCAGATGTTTCGCTGTCAGATTGTTCTCAGCTTCTCCCACAGTTTTGTCACTCTCCACTTGATGGCTAAACATTCATACTCTGCTTTGACATGAAGCCCATTTTGTATTTTTCTCGCCTGCTCTGTGATTTCCCTATCATCTCATTATTTCATCAGCAGCCACAGAAGAGTCTAAAGCTCAATGGCCACTTCCATTGGCATCAACCTGGCTTTCCCAATTCGACCTTCTTTAACAATCATTTCAATGTTTTTTTCGTCGCACCGGTTTTGCTCGAAGTATGATTCACATCCTACTGAGAATTGATAGTGTCATTTCATTTTGCTCGTAAATTGGTTTAATTTCATGAGGTTAACAACAAAAAAATGTTGGTTCTAATTTCTCCATGATTATGTTAAATTTAAATACCATATGAAGATTCATCCATTTCAGCCGAGTAAATTTCAGCATTACCAGATTCCACTCATCATTCATTTCTGTGGTCCCCATCTGCCTTCTTGTTTAATTTCTGTAATAAAGAGGCCAGACCGGCACTGTTCCACAATTGCATTTTCACCTGGTCCATTCATAGGTCCATACGTTTTATTTTTTATAACAGGCTCCTCATGGTGAATTGACAGTTTTAAAGATACATCTATTAAAACATTTCCTATTCTGCTACCTAAGAAATGTTACCAGTAAAAGTGTGCTCCATTATCTTGCATCTACTACCAAATCTCATAATTTATACATGCCAAAATTTAATTCTACCTGCTTTCACTACTAAAATATTGCCGTCTGCCCAGGGATTAGTTAGTTTGTTTAATGAGAGAAAAAAGATCTCCAAGACAGGAATTTTTCATCATAGGGAAATAGTCATCAGCTTGAGGGCAAACCGCTATAACACCAGAACCATAATAACAGAGATTCATGTAAATGAAAAAGCAATAGGGCAAGCCTGTGCTGAAAAAATGGATTCAAATAAAAAGCCTATAACAGTGAAAGTTCTGTGAAAGAGCAGCTATTTTGGTCTAAGAACAAAGAAAAATTTGGCAAAGACAATGTTATTGCAAAATTTAACGACCAAAACGTTATTTATTAAGTGTATTTTAATTCTGCTCAAAACACTGAAGAACTGAGGAATGTCAGCAAACTAACTGGTATCAAGATTCAGTGGGAAAGACCTTGCTGCATTTTCATGTGGACTATTTTCATTCTGTTTGGTTGGAAATGCAAAGAAGCATCCAGTTACGGTCAATTATAAAGTGATTACAAATATTCTGTGTGAAATACCTAATTACGGGGCAGCACAGTGGCGCAGCAGTAGTGTTGCTGCCTTACAGCGCCAGTGACCCAGGCTCGATCCTGGCTATACATGCTGTCTGTACGTAGTTTGTACATTCTCTCTGTGACCATGTGGGTTTTCTCCGGGTGCTTCTGTTTCCTCCCACATTCTGTAAATTGACCATAGTGTGTAGGATTGAAGTAGTGTACGGGTGATCGTTGGCTGGCTTGAATAGAGCAACTACTCGTGGAAAAAGCTATTTTTATGGCTGGCTGTGTCAGCTTTGACAGTCCGGAGTCGCCTTCCAGAGGGAAGTGATTCAATGAGTTTGCGGCCAGGGTGTGAGGGGTCAGATATGATCTTGCCTGCTCGCTTCCTGGCCCTTGCAGTGTACAGTTCATCAATAGAGGGAAGGATGCAGCCAATAACCTTCTCAGCTGATCAGACAATTCGCTGCAGCCTCCAGGTGTCGTGCTTGGTGGCTGAGCCAAACCAGACCATGATGGAAAAGGTGAGAACAAACTATATGATGGCCGTGTAGAATTGGATCATCATTGCCTGTGGCAGATTGTGCTTCCTCAGCTGCCGTAGGAAGTGCATCCTCTGTTGTGCCTTTTTGACTGTGGAGTCGATGGTAGCCCCCACTTAAGTTATGCCATGGATATCTTATTATGTGGATGCTTTAATAAATTGATCAGAAATGTCTCTCTCGCATTGAAGTCTGTGCTGGACTCATTGAACGAACCAACTTGGTTGATGTTTTATTTCACAACTGTTGATTTGTGGAATCTTTTGTACTGGTTCACAGAAGCAATGACTTAAACATAGTAAGATTACAGAAAGAAATACCAGTTGAGTATATGATCATGGGTGGGAGCGGAGGGCACGTATTCCCTCAACGTACTCCTCATAAAATAATGATCAAACTTCGAACTGGTAAGTTCACGTTTAATCTTACTATTTTACTTCGGAGTCACGTGAGTGACTACGTGAAGATTTCAAAGCTCTGTGATTTCATGCTGTGGAAACGAGTCCATGCATCACATCTGCCTTAATGACTGTAGGAGGAATTGTGTCAACATATTTTAGACATGAATCCGACATTGAAATCCATGAATTGATTAACACAAATTATAGCCCCTATTTATGGGGTAATTAAATTACAGAACTGAAATTGTTTCTGCAAATGTTCCAGGTTTAATGACTGGTTTATGATAAAATAGTTGGAATGTTTTTTCCCCTGACCAACCTGCTGCCTTGAGGATTTGGTCCATTGGTACATCCAACTGCATAGCTGCCGATGTAGCTGCAGCCCTGGTGGAATGAGATTTAAAATATTAGTATTCACCCCAGCCTGTGTTAGAACCTGTTTCAGCTATCTTGAGATGGTCTGGACCGACACTTTTTTGTGTGGTTGCTTATGGCTGACTAAGAGTGCCTTCTCATTGCCTCTGATGATTTTCGTTTTCTCCATATATACCGACAAATGTTTTACAATACAGATACTATCATCTGTATCTAAATTCGATATTGAGGCCCGCTGATCCCTGTCTGTTCTGTTTCACTAATTCATAAATATGAAACGTAATGTTTTCAGATGAAGAAGTCATGTTGTCCAGTCTTAATTTATGTAATGACTGTACCCTTTGTGCCGTGACCAATGCCATTAGCATGACTGTTTTTAATGTCAGTCTATGTAGGGACAGAGCTGTTGCTGGAGACCAATTCCTGTGCATCTTCAGGACAATACTCACATCCCATATTTGGGAGTACCTGGTTCTTGGGGGATTGGTATTAAAAATTCCCCTCATAGGTTTTGTTACCAGAGGGTGAGTCCCAACAGAGTGACGCTATGTTCCTTGCCATAGATAAGTCGATAAGGCTCTTCTGGCGCAGTTGATGGCACTATAACTGAGCCCCTCATCATAATGGAGGCCTGCCAGGTATTCCAGAACAGACGGGTTTTCATATCTCTGTAGGTGATGTTGTTTTTGTTACAATACATCTCCCACTTCCTGATATAGACCAGATACTGTTTTTTGGTGGACTGTCTTTGGGCCGCCGAAATCATATTCACCGTTCGGTCCGTCAGTCCCAGCTGTAGTAGTGGTATTTTTAAACTCTACAAATTAATAAATTCAAATATTTATGGCATGGGTGGCTATCCCTTGTTACGGGATGACCCAACAAGTCTGGTCTATTCGGGAAGGTGATACACGGTTCTAATACCATGTTCATTATCACTGGGAACCATGGTTGAGTAGGCCAATTGGGTACTACCAAAATACACCACTGCCAAATTGTATTAGCCAGATTGTCACATGATGTCGATTTGTTTCCACCCATGTGGTTGATAGATGCTACCACGGTGGTATTGTCAATCTGTAGTCTAACATGCTGGTGACATGACCCAGTAAAACATGACTTTAGGCCATAGAATGCACCCAACATTTCCAGGTAGTTTATGCCCAGTGTTAGTAATAATGATGCTTCCTGAGCAGTCCATCTACCTCCACAGCTGGAGATGGAATTGGTGGCACCCCAACCAAGTGCACTGGCATCAGTTTGTAGCACCATAGAAGGGTTGCTGATAATGATTGGATTGAAACAAAGCCGAATGTTATCTATCCACCATTTTAGTTCCATTATAGCTGTGATTGGTAGCTTCATTGGTCTGTCAAAATGACCAGCATTGATTTTGAGTGCTTGTATTTTTGCTCTCTGTAAATGTTGGTAATGTAAAGGTCCAAATTGTGTGGCTGGAAAAGCAGCCACCATTTTGCCAATTACTTTTGCTACCAATCTGATGGACAGTTACTGATGTCAATGAGGTTATTGCAAGCCTCTATTAAATCTATAGCCTTTCCCTTTGGCAAAGTCACCGACATGTGAACTGAGTCAATGGTGAATCCCAAATAGTCCATAGTAGTGGAAGGCGTTAATTTAGATTTAACTGGATGGATAATAAACCCCAGTTTTTCAAATAACTGTTTTGTGGCTGTTACAGTTTGTTTGGCCAATTCCAAAGTTTTGCCCTCAATAAGTATATCATCTAGATATGCCATGACCATGTGTTTTCGTTTCCGTAGAAACGCTAGGGCTGGTTTCAAAATTTTAGTGAACAGCCTGATGTTAACCCATTTGGCAGCGCTCTATATTACCAGTGCTGTCCCATCCAGTTGAATTTTAAGTAACATCTGTGGTCGTATAGGCACTGAATAGTAAGCATTTTTTGGTTTCCATTTTAAAATGAATATATTGTACAAATGTATTCAATTTGGTCAGAGCTATGATGATGCGACAACCACCTTTTTTTTTTTTCTTTTTTTTAAAATTTTGGTAAAGATATTGGACACGAATTCTAGCGGTTTGTGTTGGGATTTTTCAATTACCCCTTTTGCGTAAGGCCGCTCCAGTTCAGCCTGCGCTTCTGATTTTTCTTTACCGGAAAGTACGAACATTCGGTTCGGTATATGTTGAACTGGAGGGCTGTACTTGTGTATATAACCATATAACCATATAACAATTACATCACGGAAACAGGCCATCTCGATCCTTCTAGTCCGTGCCGAACACGTATTCTCCCCTAGTCCCATACACCTGCGTTCAGACCATAACCCTCCAGAATAGAATAGAATAGTTTCTTTATTGTCATTGTAACATGGGCCATGTACAACGAAATTTAAAATGTCAGCCAGTCAGTGCAACATCCACGGTAAAATAATAAAGATAAGCAAATAAATAAATATCACAGACAAAGCACGCATACACACCCAACCCTCCATCCTTCTGTCGATTTCACCGTTACCACAGTCCCTTAGTCTGTATCGCCCCTGCGTTCATTGGCGGCTACATTTAGTGCTTTTATAGCAGTGGGGTAAAAACTGTTTTTTAGTCTATTTGTCCTTGTCCTTGTGGATCTGTACCGTCTGCCTGACGGCAACAGTTCAAACAGGGATTGTCTGGGGTGGGAGATGTCCTTTATTATATTCTGGGTTTTTTTGGTGCAGCGGGAACTGTGTAGGTCCTCCAAGGTAAGGAGAGGGCAGCCGACAATCCTCTGGGCGTTGTCAATGGCCCTCTGGAGCGCTTTCCTCTGAGCCGCTGTGCAGCTGGTGTACCACACGCATACACAGTATGTTAGTATGCTCTCAATGGAGCACCGATAAAAGGACAGCAGCAGCCTCTGAGTGATGTTGTTCTTCCTGAGCACCCTCAGGAAGTGCAGTCTCTGCTGGACCTTTTTCAGCAGCGCAGTGGTGTTCACGCTCCACGTCAGGTCCTCCTCAATGTGGATTCCCAGGAAGCGGAAATCCGCCACCCTCTCTACACAGTCCCCTCTGATGGTCAGTGGTACCATGTCCGTTTTGTTTTTCCTGAAGTCTATTATTACCTCCTTCGTCTTTGAGGTGTTGAGGAGCAGGTTATTTTCTTCGCACCACACTGTCAGCTGCTCCACCTCATCCCGGTAGGCGTACTCGTCCCCCCCGGAGATGAGTCCCACCACTGTAGTGTCATCCGCAAATTTGACAATGGTGTTGCTGTGGTGGGCGGGGGTGCAGTCATGTGTGTAGATGGTGTAGAGCAGGGGGCTCAGTACGCAGCCCTGTGGAGAGCCGGTACTGAGGCTGAGGGCCGTGGATGTGTGATGGCCCACTCTGACTCTCTGGCTTCGACCCGACAGGAAGCTATTTATCCACGTACAGGTGGAGTGTGGAAGTCCCAAGTCCCCCAGTTTGTCCACCAGTTTGTGGGGAAGGATAGTATTAAAAGCAGAGCTGTAGTCCACAAAGAGCATCCGCACGTAGCTCCCCCGCTGCTCCAGGTGAGACAGTGCAGCATGGAGAGCTGTGGCTACAGCGTCCTCTGTGGATCTATTTGCTCTGTACGCAAACTGGTGGGGGTCAAAGCTTCGGGGCAGAAGTGATGTGATATGACCCCGGACCAGTTTTTCAAAACACTTCATCACCACTGGTGTGAGTGCGACTGGCCGGTAGTCGTTGAGGCTGGAGATGTTGGTTTTTTTGGGCAAGGGGACTATGGTGGAGGACTTCAGACAGGGTGGGACAGTGGACTGGGCCAGAGACTGGTTAAAAATCCTTGTAAGGACTCCACCCAGCTGGTCTGCTCAGTCCTTCAACACGCGTCCAGATACACCGTCCGGACCAGTGGCCTTCCTTGGATTGATGGCCCGCAGAGTGCGCCTCACCTCAATCTCCTCTATCTTGAGGGGTAGGCTGCTGTGGACCATGTGCTGTGATGTGGCTGTCTCGGGTGGCTCCACTTCAAAGCGAGCAAAGAAGTGGTTCAGCTCCTCTGACAGCGAGGCGTCACCTTCAACAGCTCCAAGGTTGGTCTTATAGTTGGTGAGATACTGGATCCCCTGCCACACCTGCCTGCTGTTATTACTGTCCAGGTGGTCCTCTATCTTCCTCCTGTAATTTGATTTGGCCTCTCTGATGCCTCTCTTCAGCTTAGCTCGGGCCGTGCTGTATAAAGCCCTATCGCCAGACCTAAAAGCGGTGTTCCTCTCTTTCAACAGCCGCTGGACCTCCCGGGTCATCCAGGGCTTCTGGTTGGGGTAGACCCGGATCTGTTTGTCCACTGTGACCGTGTCCATGCAGTTTTTTATGTAGCACAGTACACTGTCTGTGAACACCTCCAGGTCCCGGTGTTCAAACACCTCCCAGTTGGTCCTGTCGAAACAGTCCTGCAGCTGGTGAGGTGAGAAAAACTCCATACCTTTCCCGTCCATATAACTATCCAATTTATTTTTAAATGATAAAAACGAACCTGCCTCCACCACCTTCACTGGAAGCTCATTCCACACAGCCACCACTCTCTGAGTAAAGAAGTTCCCCCTCATGTTACCCCTAAACTTCTGTCCCTTAATTCTCAAGTCATGTCCCCTTGTTTGAATCTTCCCTACTCTCAGTGGGAAAAGTTTATCCACGTCAACTCTGTCTATCCCTCTCATCATTTTAAAGACCTCTATTAAGTCCCCCCTTAACCTTCTGCGCTCCAAAGAATAAAGCCCTAACAATTACAATTATAATTCTATTGTATATCCCTGGATACTGCTTAAATATAAGTATCGGTAGTTAACATACTCCATGCATACAGAAAGGAGAGTAATCTCAGCCCAACCTCCATGCTCCCTGCAATTTGTAGGGAACCAGACCCACCTACCTCCAGAGTTACCAGTGGCAGGTTTACTTCTTTTTGTAAATCCTTCGTTGATGTTGAGGCGTCGGTGTCTGGGTTTGTGGTTTGGTTGATGTTGGAGGTTTGCGTATCTTCCAAGAAGGCCGGTCTGGGCCATGGCCTAAGAAAGACTCATGTTTGGCGTACCGGACCTTCGAGCTTTCACCAGTCGGTCTTGTTCTACTGGTGGGTGCGTAAGGGTGCTGTCTATGGCCGTGTGTTGCAAAGCAGTGCCAGTACATCCTGTTGGTCCTGCGACATGTCCTTCTCATCCACTGTGCGGGTGAAAGCTGTTATCCCCACCATTAGGAGGTTCCATATACAATTATTTACTACAGGAACATTCAGGGATATACAGTTACCCAGTGTCAGGTGTCCTCCAGGTTTTGGCCAGTCTGGTCTAGCTGTATGAAGTTGGACACCATGTCCTGTAGATTTTCACGTTCCTGCACCCCCTGCACACTTGATTTCTGTTCTGCAAACCCCTCTTCAGGATCAGCCCAGAACTGACCCCCAGTACTCCCCTCTGACGAGGGAGAAGCACTGTGCAGCCCAACAAGACGTGCTGCTGTGGGTTTTACATAGAGCCCACAGTGACTCGACTCCATCTCCCGGAGCCTGTCACGTTGGAGCAAATGCTCCACACACCGCTCCATCCGGCTCCAGTGCTCACGTTCGCTGGCCGCCCGCGGATGCTCAAAGTCAGACTCATCTGAGTCCACGACTTTGATGGTTTTTTGTCTTGCCTTACTGCCCGGCCGCGGAGTGGATCAGGCCGGTGCGGAGGCGACATCGGGCACAGCTGATCCCATTATAGGTGATTCAAGTGCCGCTGGCCGCTGCTGGCCCACCAACTTTGTTGCAGCCCTCGTTGGTTTCTTCGACTTTTCCATGCTCCCTACCTGTAATCAGCATGGGAAAACACAAAAAGACCGCAGAGTACTCTTACCTGCAGGTCCTGGTTTAAATTGTCGCTACGGGGGAACGTCGTTCCACCCCGCCTCCTGCCATTTTCGACTTGTCAAAAGTCGACGGCCCCATTCTGAATAGTCTCCCGCCCGGCCGTGGTGTTCTGGCCGGCGCGGGACCAAAAGTCGGCACAGCTGATCCCTTATGGGGCTTGTGCCTTCAGCTGCTGCTGGCTCCCGCAACTTCGCGGTCCTCCCCTGCCAGCTTTACTCGCAGCACTTGTGGACACCATTTTGTCCAGCTTCCCCCCCGTGTAAAAAACAGCGCGGTGACAAACAACTACCGCAGAGTAAATCACTTACCTGCAGGTCGCGGTTTCAACCTTACCGCTGCGGGGGAACGCTCCACCCCGCCTGTCGTTTCGCAAGCGTGAAAGCGATATATGACACTCATGCGTCCTGGCGGGGTTCTTCACGTAGTCACTCACGTGAGTCCGAAGTAAAATGACTTTATTGTTGGCAAATGACTCTTTTGGAAACCTAATTAATATTTTATATTAAGATAGTCACAAAATGTTGGGTCAGTGGGTCAGGATGCATCTCTGGTGTAATGGATAGATGACGTTTTGGGGCAGATCCCTTCTTCAGACTCATGTAACTTTTATTACATTATAATATTTTAAATTGCTGGGTCCAATATTCTAATTTATGCCTCCATTTAATATCATGAAATGTCATTAATTAGCATTACTCAAACTTAAAGTGAAAATAAAAATGTTACCTAAATGAGAGAAGCAAGCAGTTATGCAGTGGATTCACTTGTTTCAGACTACCAGCAAACAGCTGTATACATAAGTTGTTCACATCTGTTCGCTGAAGGACGTTGCAGAAGACAGCCACCTCAGGAAGAAAGAACACTCAAGTGAGTTTCAAAGGAGTACCCTGGGACTTAAAAGCTTTGAAAGAATTCCATTGAAATATTTGACATTTTAAACGGAAGCACTGATTGTTTAAAGCACCTTAGCTTCGTGACATTACCAGAAGAGTGTACAATGGAAAGGATTCCAACAGTAAACTGAATGATTCCAAACATTAATGGCCTGATTTGTAATAAAATGTTTTTTTTATTATAAAAGCCAAACTTCTATTGCTTAAAGAAATACATGTGTGCATGAAAGCAAATTGGATCCACCGAGATTTGCTGGGTAGATAGACAAATGATTATGGGGTGAAAGTTAATTAATGACACACTGGTTGCCTGAACCAGGAAGCCTGAGGCTCAATGAAATTTGAGTCCGAAGCTTCAATAAGTGATAAGAAACTCATTATTTCATCAGGTCCTGATTTTGGCTGCTCTCCCGTTGGGGAAATTGGAGGCAAATGGGTGAATGCACGCAGGAAGAACAAGTTTACGAGGCCACAAAATATTTTTCAGACTCATAATATTAAGAAACACTAATGCTTTTTCAACAAACTAATGGGCCTGTCCCACTTAGGCGATTTTTCAGGCGACTGCCGGCGACTGTCAAATTGCCGGCAGTTGCCTGAAAAACCAGCAACTGAAACGGCGACTGTCAGAGTGGAACACACACAAACACATCGCTTCCTTCATCACCCCGTTATGCAGGGCAAGCAGGGGGGAGCACTGTCTGAGTGAAATTCACACGGTGCAAAGCCAATGTGATATCGCGATGAATAGGAAGGTTGGCGCTGTAATTAAGACGGCACAGTGTATGGTAAGTCCTTTCAAAGAGGGAGGGAGAGGCAGGGGGGGGGTAGAGGAGGGGGGAGAGGGAAGAGAAGGAGGAGAAGGAGTGGAGATAACTGTTAAGAAGCCAGAAATACACGGCTGTGAAGCTCGGTGGACATTTAACATTACCAGTCGGTTATCCTGGGTTCTGAAAAAACTACTACTTATGTTTTTTTTCCCAATGAGCCAATGAAATTCACTGGTCAGCATCGGTTACAACCTACGAGAACCTTCGAGAACCTTCGACCTCCTGCCGACCCACCTACAGCATGAGAGTTTTTGCTACTCTCCATGACGGCTTCATTCTAGTCGCCGCTAATTTTTCAACATGTTGCAAAATTCGCGGCGACCATAATGAGACCGCGACTAGTTCCCAGAATGCGGGAACTCCTTACGACCATGAAGGCGACTCCCCGGCAACCACCCGCGAACATGTGGCGACCATGTGGTGACTGCATAGTCTCCTGCAGTTGCCTAAAATGTTGCCTAAGTGGGACAGGCCTATAATCCTTCTGCTAAAATAACAGCGAGGGATTCCAAGCAGATATGTTATCCACTTGCATATTAATGTCACGTGGTGCAATTTCAGGGCAAGAAAGTATGATGATCAATTGAAATTATTACGATGCTATTTTGCATATAAAAATTCCCTTGTGTTACTTTAACAAAAATAAATTTGTTCAAGTATCTATTAAATTCACGGCAAAGAATTTTATACGACTGTTAGCTATTTATTCGTAACAATAATTTTCATCCTTTCGATAGTGAAGAAAATTCAGGCCAGTAACAATGAATCAAGAAACATAGAAACATAGAAAGTAGGTGCAGGAGGAGGCCATTCGGCCCTTTGAGCCAGCACCGCCATTCATTGCGATCATGGCTGATCGTCCCCAATCAATAACCCATGCCTGCCTTCTCCCCATATCCCTTGATACCACTAGCCCCTAGAGCTCCATCTAACTCTTAATTCAATTTAATCAAGAGTATTTTATTGTCATATGTCCTAGATAGAACAGCGCAATTCTTACCAGCAGCAGCACAACAAAATATGCAAACATAGTACACTGTAAACAATATATAAAAAAAGGTCAGTGTGTGTGTATATACGTACATACACATAAAAAGCCAACAATGATAGTGCACAATGAGCACAAGATTCAAGATATTAACATTTGAAAGAAGAAAAAATGTCACCGTTTAAATGTTCAATATTGAGATACTTATGTCAGAAATCATTGCAGTATCATTACATAATACTAAAATTCATGTGAAATCCTTAATCAGATAATGGTCAGGATTTTGCTCTAGCAGTCAGTCCCTGGACATCAAATATAGCCAGATTTTATAGTTTCAGGAGGTTTCCAGTACTGCTAAGAAGCATAGAATCATTGATCCGAGAAAGAAAGCTGCACTCATGTCGCACGTAAACAGTTATACCTAAATAAATCACATCTTCATTGTAAGGTACAAAGGAAAGTATATATCAAAAACCTAGATGTTGAAGGAGGCTTCTGCATTTATGGGACCCTGTGCTTAGCTCACTGAAATCTCAGACAGGAGGAGAAAGTGAGACAAAAATCAATCAGTCTTAAAGAGTGCAGAATGGAGGAAGGAATGGGATCAATGTGTGCCATGCGCACGGGAGTCAGCTCTTCTGTCTTAGGAAAAACAAAGCAATGAGAAAAAGTAATGTTAAAAAGTCTAAGGGTGACAAACTTACTAATGAAAATTAAATTCACAGATGTTAGCATTTTAAATTGTTTCCCTGATTTTTTTTTCCTAAAATTTGATTCAATTTCTCTACAGAAGGCTCTTTTATTACCAGGATATCGTTAAAAGGCAGTCTGGTTTTTGACGGCTATAATAACCTGTATGACATTCCCACAATAGTAATGACTAAGGATTTGCAGGCATTGCACTTACTTGGAACTGGCCTAAGGGGAATGATTTGGAAAATGATACAGTGTTGTCAGGTTTAAGGACGAGTTACTAACATTACACAGAGATCCAGTGACTTAAGGTAGTACTGTAAGGTGCGTACCCCTAACCTAGAACTCCTTTTATGATCAATCATACTAACTGTAGAATTGTACTTATGCAGGGAATTAAAAGAATAGGACTACTGAAAATGTCTCCATGCAGGTTAGATATTTCTACGGTATTTACAAACAACACTGACCAGTCTTCTCCTCATATGGACGCCTTTATTACAATAATTATAAGGAAACAAATTGATTTCCTGTATGTTGTCTTTGTAATCACAATGGATTCTCTATAACTGGTTCATGTAATTATTCGGTCTTCTTTTGATCTTCATCCCAAGCATTAATAGTCCAAAAACAATAACCCTTAAGCTACAGTGTGATAAAAGAGATGCTAACCTTCAGATAAAAACAGTTGTTGTGCACATTTTCTTGGACTCGGTCTTAGTTGTTAAATAAATCCATTCATGGCAAAGCTTAGAAATTTTAGATCTGGGAATGCAATCTTCGAGCCATCACTAATCTCTTTCGCTATTACTGCAAAAAACTCAGCGCTGTATAAAAAATACAAATATGGGTGGAAAAACATGTCCTGACAGATTCAATGCCACATGATTGCCTCTCATCCTAAGAACTCACATTAGCTTTCCTGAGCTCCTCTGTGTAAATTACACCAGCCTAACGTTATCAGCAGGTAAACTGTCCTTTAGGTCACTGCGGACAAATGAAAACAAGTCAAAGTACTATTTGGAACCTTCTCCTTCCTGCATTATTTATATTCATGAATTATAACTTCTATTATACCAAATTTGGACAGCATTTTACTACAATCCAGTGCCGGTTTGCCAATAGTCTGGTATTTGTAGTAATGTACATAATAAATCTCCCAGATGTACTGGAGGACAGAGGATCTAAGGGGGTAGAGGAAATGAAATAAATTTTCATTAGGCAAGAAATAGTATAGGGTATGCTAATGGGACTGAAGGATGATAAATCCCCTGGGCCTGATGGTCTGCATCCCAGGGTCCTCAGGGAGGTGGCTCTAGAAATAGTGGACGCATTGGTGATCATTTTCCAATCTTCAATAGGTTCAGGATCAGTTCCAGTGGATTGGAAGATAGCTAATGTTATCCCACTTTTCAAGAAAGGAGCGAGGGTGAAAACGGGGAATTACAGACCAGTTAGCTTGACCGGTGGTAGGAAAGATGCTGGAGTCAATTATTAAAGAGGTAATAATGGGGCATTTGGATAGCAGTAAAAGGATTAGACTAAGTAAACATGGATTTATGAAAGGGAAATCATGCTTGACTAATCTTCTGGAATTTTTTTAGGGTGTGACAAGTAAAATGGATGAAGGGGAGCCAGTGGATGTAGTGTATCTAGACATTCAGAAAGGACCCGCACAGGAGAATGGAGACTAAAACTAGAGCACATGGTATTGGGGATAGGGTGTTGACATGGGTTGAAAATTGGTTGGCAGACAGGAAGCAAAGAGTAGGAGTGAACGGGTCCTTTTCAGAATGGCATGCAGTGGCGAGTGGAGTGCTGCAAGGCTCGGTGTTGGGGCCGCAACTTTTTACCATATATATTAATGATTTGGAAGAGGGAATTAGGAGCAACACTAGCAGGTTTGCAGATGACACAAAGCTGGGTGGCAGTGTGAACTGTGAAGAGGATGTTAGGAGGCTGCAGGGTGACCTGGACAGGTTGAGTGAGTGGGCAGATGCGTGGCAGATGCAGGATAATATAGATAAATGTGAGGTTATTAATAGACAATAGGTGCAGGAGTAGGCCATTTGGCCCATCGAGCCAGCACCGCCATTCGATGTGATCATGGCTGATCATCTCCAATCAGCACCCCGTTCCTGCCTTCTCCCCATATCCCCCGACTCCGCTATTTTTAAGAGCCTTATCTAGCTCTCTCTTGAAAGCATCCATAGAACCTGCCTCCACTGCCCTCTGAGGCAGAGAATTCCACACTCACACCTCTCTGTGAGAAAAAGGGTTTCCTCATCTCCTTTCTAAATGGCTTACTCCTTATTCTTAAACTGTGACCCCTGGTTCTGGACTTCCCCAAAATCGGAAACATGTTTCCTGCCTCTAGCGTGTCCAAGCCCTTAACAATCTTATACATTTCAATGAGATCCCTTCTCATCCTTCTAAACTCCAGAGTGTACAAGCCCAGCTGCTCCATTCTCTCAGCATATGACAGTCCCATCACCCTGGAATTAACCTTGTAAACCTACGCTGCACTCCCTCAATAGCAAGAATGTCCTTCCTCAGATTAGGCGACCAAAACTGCACACAATACTCCAGGTGTGGTCTCACTAGGGCTCTGTACAACTGCAGAAGGACCACTTTGTTCCAATATCCAATTCCTCTTGTTATAAAGGCCAACATGCCATTCGCTTTCTTCACTGCCTGCTGTACCTGCATGCCTACTTTCATAGACCCCCAGATCCCGTTATACTTCCCCTTTTCCCAACTTGACGCCATTTAGATAGTAATCTGCTATCTTCCTGTTTTTGCTACCAGTGGATAACCTCACGTTTATCCGCATTAAACTTCATCTGCCATGCATCTGTCCATTCCCCCAACCTGTCCAAGTCACCCTGCATTATCATAGCATCCTCCTCACAGTTCACACTGCCACCCAGCTTTGTGTCATCTGCAAATTTGCTAATGTTACATTGAATCCCTTCATCCAAATCATTGATGTATATTGTAAATAGCTGCTGTCCCACTTTGGTGGCAAAAACAAGGGGGCAGATTATTATCTCAATTGGGTTAGGTTAGGTAAGGGGGAGGTGCAGCAAGACCTGGGTATCCTTGTACACCGGTCACTGAAAGTTGGCATGCAGGTATAGCAGGCAGTGAAGAAAGCTAATAGAATGTTGGCCTTCATAACAAGAGGATTTCAGTATAGGAGTAAAGAGGTTCTTCAGCAGTTGTATAGGGCTCTGGTAAGACCACCTCCGTAGTATTGTGTTGAGTTTTGGTCTCCTAATTTGAGGAAGGACATCCTTGTGATTGAGGCAGTGCAGCGTAGGTTCACGAGATTGATCCCTGGGATGGCGGGACTGTCATATGAGGAAAGATTGAAAAGACTAGGCTTGTATTCACTGGAGTTTAGAAGGATGAGGGGAGATCTTATAGAAACATATAAAATTATAAAAGGACTGGACAAGCTAGATGCAGGAAAAATGTTCCCAATGTTGGGTGAGTCCAGAACCAGGGGCCACAGTCTTAGAATAAAGGGGAGGTCAATTAAGACTGAGGTGAGAAAAAACTTTTTCACCCAGAGAGTTGTGAATTTGTGGAATTCCCTGCCACAGAGGGCAGTGGAGGCCAAATCATTGGATGGATGGATTTAAGAGAGAGTTAGATAGAGCTCTAGGGGCTAGTGGAATCAAGGGATATGGGGACCAGGTGGGCACGGGTTATTGATTTGGGATGATCAGCCATGATCACAATGAATGGTGATGCTGGCTCGAAGGGCCGAATGGCCTCCCATTGCATCTATTTTCTATGTTTCTATGTTTCTATCTTTCCAAAGCAGCCCTCCGGCATTGTGTTGGAAGTCGCATATACTTTAAGTAAAATGAAAGTAGCTCAGTTTACTCCTTTGCTTCTCTTTCCCATCCAAAAAAATCTCCCTGCAGGTTTATAAGGTAACCGCAACTAATGTTAAAATATCTATTTCGATCTATATACCTATAAAAGTCTCATCTTGTATGTGTACTGTTTTTATATATGTCTGTATGTTTTTGTATCATCCTCAAAATGCTACATGCTAGCGCTTACCTTTTTTCAAATTCTTACTCACATTTTCCCCCTCAAATCATAATCAGGTTAAGATTTCATCCTATATTTCATATTATTGATAATTAAAGTTTAAAAAAAGCCAACTTTAACAAGATTTTTAGTGTTAAACTCCTTCCTGCCAGCTTCCCACAAACTTCGATACAAAGTTGCAAGACACAAACACTCTGTGCTTGCACCAACTTTTCACCTGAATGGGATATCACAGCTCTCCATCTGACATTTGCAACAATGTTGCCATCATAACTCCTGACAGGACTGGATGGGGAGGGTCAATTGGTATTGCAATTGGGGAAGTCCAATGCTGGGGGAGGCAGGAGAGTACTGAAATTTTATGTTCGGCAACGGCTTTAGTTGGGGGACAACGCCTCCCGTGGGGGCTACTAGTTAGTGGTGCAATATTGAATTGGGGAATGGGTTGCATTGGGGGACCAGGCCACCCATGTGACAAGTACCCAACGGGTCCCAGTTGGTCTAGTATATATAACTATGATCTTTTTATCTTCCGGCTTGCGTGGTTTTTCTATTTGCGCAAAAACGGTACACAATAGCACTACTGTTTTTCGCCACCTTGCTCACCATTCTCCTGTGCTGTTTTGAGAGATGGTGTATTTTAAAAGTTATTAAGGTTTCAAAATCTTTAAAACCGCGCATGCGCAGATTGGTCTCCTCTCCTGTCAGTCACCGCCACACAGATTGGTCTCCTCTCCTGTCAGTCACCGCCATGGCCAGGATGGCGACGCCCCTTGCTGCACCATCGCTGCACTGATTGGCTGCATCTGCTGTCAGTAACTGGTGGTGCCTGCCTCGCCCGGCGAGGAGAATAAAGAAGCAGAGTGGTGTGAGCAGAGTGGTGTGAGCAGAGTGTGCCTCACTAACGCTCCGCCGGGTAGAGAGCAGGTGGGGCTGCATCTGCGGGCGCCGATGATCTGGGGCCTGGGCACTGAGGCTGGCTCTGAGTGGGGGGGGTAGGGGAGGTGAGGAGGCCAATGGCTGCAACCTCAAGATCCTGGGGAGGTGAGGAGGGAGAGAGGGGGGATTGAGGGAAAGGAGGGGTAGGGATGGAGGGGGGAAAGTGGAGGGAGGAGGGAGAGTGGGTTGAAGAGGGGGAATGGAGAGGAGGGGGTACGGGGAAGTGGAGGAGGTGAGGAGGGAGAGTGGTTGAAGAGGGGGGAATGGAGGGGGAGGAGGGGGTAGGGAGGGAGAGGGGGGAAAGTTAAGGTGAGGAGGGAGAGTGGAGGAGGGGAATAGATGGAGATGAGGGGGAGGGGGAGGTAGGGAGTGGGGAACAGTGGGGGGATAGGGGAGGTGAGGAGTGTGGGAGGGATTGGGAAGGGGAGAAGGAGAGGGGAATGAAGAGGGAGGGTGAAGAAGAGAGGGAGGGAATGCTGGGGGATGAGGGGAAATGAGCCGCGCCTGCGCAGTTGGGGGCTGTGGGTGAGTGGTGGAATATTGCGTTGGGAGAGCAGACCCTAAGTCTGCATTTAGTCTAGTTTATCAATAATAATTGTTCTCTAGTCCAAGACCAATCAGCCGATCAAAGTAATTTCATCAATCCCATTCCTCCACTTATTTCCTAGTAACTTATTTTCTCCCACATGCCCATCAACCTCTGCTCGTTGTTCATTGAAAAATCCAGACAAAGGCAATGGCTGGAGGCTCTTCAGAAGCCTGAAGCTCATCAGGACCAGGCACCGCTCCATAAGAACTAGCGCGCAGATCAGACTTCAGAACTTTGGATAGGGTGCCAAATCTGGCGACTCAATAATTATTTCACTGTTTCACAGAGGAAGAGGACTTAACTTTCCCCCTTAACCTTAAACTGTGACCCCTTGTTCTGGACTTCCCCAACATCGGGAACAATCTTCCTGCATCTAGCCTGTCCAACCCCTTAAGAATTTTGTAAGTTTCTATAAGATCCCCCCTCAATCTTCTAAATTCTAGCGAGTACAAGCCGAGTCTATCCAGTCTTTCTTAGAAACATAGAAACGTAGAAAATAGGTGCAGGAGTAGGCCATTCAACCCTTCGAGCCTGCACCGCCATTCAATATGATCATGGCTGATCATCCAACTCTGTATCCTGTACCTGCCTTCTCTCCATACCCCCTGATACCTTTAGCCACAAGGGCCACATCTAACCCCTCTTAAATATAGCCAATGAACTGGCCTCAACAACCTTCTGTGGCACAGAATTCCAGAGATTCACCACTCTCTGTGTGAAAAATGTTTTTCTCATCTCGGTCCTAAAAGATTTCCCCATTATCCTTAAACTGTGACCCCTTGTTCTAGACTTCCTCAACATCGGGAACAATCTTCCTGCATCTAGCCTGTCCAACCCCTTAAGAATTTTGTAAGTTTCTATAAGATCCCCCCTCAACTTCTAAATTCTAGCGAGTACAAGTCCAGTCTATCCAGTCTTTCTTCATGTGAAAGTCCTGACATCCCAGGAATCAGTCTGGTGAACCTTCTCTGTACTCCCTCTTTGGCAAGAATGTCTTTCCTCAGATTAGGAGACCAAAACTGTACGCAATACTCCAGGTGTGGTCTCACCAAGACCATGTACAACTGCAGTAGAACCTCCCTGCTCCTATACTCAAATCCTTTTGCTATGAATGCTAACATGCCATTCGCCTGCTGCACCCGCATGCCTACTTTCAATGTTTATACTCTCCACTACCATCACATTATAGTTGAAGTGTGCATCATATGAACATACATATTAAGAGGAGTAGGTCACCCAACTATTTCAATGGTTCCATGGTACTTAATTGTCGCATATTTTTGGTGTACCGCAGTACCTTTTTGCATACAGTTCAGAAAAAATCTTAACATACATAAGCACAATCATACTTAAATACAGGAGTATGTGAATAGTAGATTACACTGAGGCAGTACACAAGTACACATGCATGTAAATAGATTTATTTATTGAAATCATATTCTATGTCGCTCATCCAGGGAGATGCTAACTGCATATCGTTGTCTCTGTACTGTACACTGACAATGACAGTTAAAGTTGAATCTGAATCTGAATCTGAAGTGTCGCCATGTTTCTGGCTCCATCTTCAAGCTCAGAGTTGTTAAAACATGAATATTCTTAACATGGCCATAAAATAGTAAGATTAAACGAGAACTTACCAGTTCGAAGTTTGATCATTATTTTATCAGGAATACGTTGAGGGAATACGTGAAGAACCCCGCCAGGACGCAGGCGTGTCATTCTTCAAAGCAGCGGTGTGAAATCACAGATAACTGTAATGACTTAAACATAGTAAGATTAGAGAAAGAAATACCAGTTGAGTATATGATCAAGTGTGGGAGCGGAGGGCACGTATTCCCTCAACGTACTCCTCATAAAATAATGATCAAACTTCGAACTGGTAAGTTCTCGTTTAATCTTACTATTTTACTTCGGAGTCATGTGAGTGACTATGTGAAGATTTCAAAACTCTGTGATTTCACGCCATGGAAACGAGTTCATGCATCACATCTGCCTTAATGACTGTAGGAGGAATTGTGTCAACATAATTTAGACATGAATCCGACATTAAAATCCATGAAATTTATTAACACAAATTATAACCCCTATTTATGGGGTAAATTAAATTACAGAACTTAAAATTGTTTCTGCAAACGTTCCAGGTTTCATGACTGGTTTATGATAAAATAGTTGGAATGTTTTTTCCCCTGACCATCCTGCTGCCTTGAGGATTTGGTCCATTGGTACATCCAACTGCATAGCTGCCGATGTAGCTGCAGCCCTGGTGGAATGAGATTTTAAAATAGTAGTATCCACCCCAGCCTGTGTTAGAACCTGTTTCAGCCATCTTGAGATGGTCTGGACCGTCACTCTTTTGTGTGGTTGCTTATGGCTGACTAAAAGTGCCTTCTCATTGCCTCTGATGATTTTCGTTTTCTCCATGTATAACGACAAATGTCTTACTATACAGAGACGATCATCTGTTGGGTAAGACCTAAATTCTATATTGAGGCCCGCTGATCCCTGTCTGTTCTGCTTTACTAATTCATAAATATGAAACGTAATATTTTCAGATGAAGAAGTCATGTTGTCCAGTCTTAATTTATGTAATGACTGTACCCTTTGTGCCGTGACCAATGCCATTAGCATGACTGTTTTTAATGTCAGTCTATGTAGGGACAGAGCTGTTGCTGGAGACCAATTCCTGAGCATCTTCAGGACAATAATCACATCCCATATTTGGGAATACCAGGTTCTTGGGGGATTGGTATTAAAAATTTCCCTCATAAGTTTTGTTACCAGTGGGTGAGTTCCAACAGAGTGACGCTCTGTTCCTTGCCATAGATAAGTTGATAGGGCACTTCTGGCGCAGTTGATGGCACTATAACTGAGCCCCTCATCATAATGGAGGCCTGCCAGGTATTCCAGAACAGAAGGGATGTTCATATCTCTGTAGGTGATGCTGTTTTTGTTACAATACATCTCCCACTTCCTGATATAGACCAGATACTGTTTTTTGGTGGACTGTCTGTGGGCCGCCGAAATCATGTTCACTGTTCAATCCGTCAGTCCCAGCTGTAGTAGAGGTATTTTTTAAAGCTACAAATTAATAAATTCAAATAGTTATGGCATGGGTGGCTATCCCTTGTTATGGGATGAACCAACAAGTCTGGTCTATTCGGGATGGTGATACATGGTTCTAATACCATGTTCAGTATCACTGGGAACCATGGTTGAGTAGGCCAATCGGGTACTACCAAAATACCAGACGCAGAGTCCTGCTGTATTTTCCTTAATACCCGATTGATGAGGCAGAAAGGAGAGAATGCATAAATAAACAATTTCCCCCAATGCAGCGAAAATGCATCTGTCGCCGTTGCCCCAGGGTCTGGTTCCCATGAAACATAATTTGATAACTGGTGATTAAGCCAGGATGCGAATAGATCGATATCTGGTGTTCCATATCGTGCTGTAATATCAGCAAATACTTTTTTATTCAACATCCATTCGGTGTTTTCATTAAATTTGCGTGACCTGGTGTCTGCCACTAAATTTAGTTTACCTGGTAGGTAAGTAGCTGATATCCAAATATCTCTCTGGATACACCACTGCCAAATTGTATTAGCCAGATTGTCACATGATGTCGATTTGTTTCCACCCATGTGGTTGATATATGCTACCACGGTGGTATTGTCAATCTGTAGTCTAACATGCTGGTGATATGACCCAATACAATATGACTTTAGGCCATAGAATGCACCCAACATTTCCAGGTAGTTTATGCCCAGCGTGAGTAATAATGATGCCTCCTGAGCAGTCCATCTACCTCCAAAGCTGGAGATGGAATTGGTGGCACCCCAACCAAGTGCACTGGCATCAGTTTGTAGCACCATTGAAGGGTTGCCGATAATGATTGGATTGAAGCAAAGCCAAATGTTATCTATCCACCATTTTAGTTCCATTATAGCTTTGATTGGTAGCTTCATTGGTCTGTCAAAATGACCAGCATTGATTTTGAGTGCTTGTATTTTTGCTCTCTGTAAATTTTGGTATTGTAAAGGTCGAAATTGTGTTGCTGGAAAGGCAGCCACCATTTTGCCAATTACTTTTGCTTCCAATCGGATGGATAGTTACTGATGTCAATGAGGTTATTGCAAGCCTCTATTAAGTCTATAGCCTTACCCTTTGGCAAAGTCACCGACATGTGAACTGAGTCAATGGTGAACCCCAAATAGTCCTTTGTAGTGGAAGGCGTTAATTTAGATTTAACTGGATGGATAATAAACCCCAGTTTTTCAAATAACTGTTTTGTGGCTGTTACAGTTTGTTTGGCCAATTCCAAAGTTTTGCCCACAATAAGTATGTCATCTAGATATGCCATGACCATGTGTTTTCGTTTCCGTAGAAACGCTAGGGCTGGTTTCAAAATTTTTGTGAACAGCCTGGGGGCTGATGTTAACCCATTTGGCAGCGCTCTATACTGCCAGTGCTGTCCCATCCAGTTGAATTTTAAGAAACATCTGTGGTCACCTCGTATAGGCACTGAATAGTAAGCATCTTTTAAATCGATGCTAGCCATGAAGTAACCTTTGGAAATCAATTGTTTAGCAGTAACAAAGGTTTCCATTTTAAAATGAATATATTGTACAAATGTATTCAATTTGGTCAGATCTATGATGATGCAACAACCACCATCTTTTTTGTTTTTGGTAAAGATATTGGACACGAATTCTAGCGGTTCGTGTTGGGATTTTTCAATTACCCCTTTTGCGTAAAGCCGCTCCAGTTCAGCATGCGCTTCTGATTTCTCTTTACCAGAAAGTACGAACATTCGGTTCAGTATATGTTGAACTGGAGGGCTGTACTTGTGTATAAATTCTATTGTATATCCCTGGATTCTGCTTAAAATATGTATCGGTAGTTAACATACTCCATGCATCCAGAAAGGAGAGTAATCTCCCCCCAACCTCCATGCTCCCTGCAATTTGTAGGGAACCAGACCCACCTACCTCCATAGTTACCAGTGGTAGGTTTACTTCTTTTTGTAAATTCTTTGTTGATGTTGAGGCGTCGGTGTCTGGGTTTGCGGTTTGGTTGATGTTGGAGGTTTGCGTATCTTCCAAGAAGGCCGGCCTGGGCCATGGCCTAAAAAAGACTCATGTTTGGTGTACCGGACCTTCGAGCTTTCACCAGTCGGCCTTGTTCTACTGGTGGGTGCGTAGGGATGCTGTCTGTGGCTGTAGTGGGTTTTTGTTGAAGTCTCTTTTATGAGTCCCAGGGTTTTTGCTTCCTCATTGAGCTCCTTGACTTGCTTCGATAAGTTACCTCCAAATAATAGTATTGGTGGTTTTATGTTCCCAGGTTTGCACAGACCCGCGAATTTCGGATTTAAAGTGGGTCGGGTGGCATTCTTCCTGATGCTAATTATCTCGTATTGAGTGTTGCAAAGCAGTGCCAGTGCATCCTGTTGGTCCTGGGACATGTCCTTCTCATCCACTGTGCGGGTGGATGCTGTTATCCCTGCTGTTAGGAGTTTTAATACCTTTTGAAGTTTGACATCCATGCCTCTAACTCCTATTCCAATATGTTTCCATATACAAGTATTGACTACTGGAACATTCAGGGATATACAGTTGCCCGGTGCCAGGTGTCTTGACGTGGTGTCCAATACAGCCTGTTCTTGTAGCTGGTTAAAAGACATATAGTCTATACTGTCTCCGCAGCAGTGCAAAGCCCCCGCGCCGGTGCAATGAGCGGGGAGCTGGAGAGGGGAGGGAAGGGGTCACACACATGCTCCAGGATTTTGGCTGCCTACCAGTCTGGTCAATATACCCTCACCTTCTCTTTTATGGATGGGATTTAGTTCTGTATGAAGTTGGACACCATGTCCAGCAGATTTTCTCGTTCCTGCATCCCCTGCACACTTATTTTTTCTTCTGCGAACCGCTCTACAGGATCAGCCCAGTACTGACCCCCAGTGCTCCCTTCTGATGAGGGAGAAGCACTGTGCTGCTGTGGGTTTTCCATAGAGCCCACAGTGACTCGACTCCATCTCCCGGAGCCTGTCACGTTGGAGCAAATGCTCCTCACACCGCTCCATCCAGCTCCAGCGCTCACGGTCGCTGGCCGCCCACAGCTGCTCAAAGTCGGACTCATCTGAGTCCACGACTTTGTTGGTTTTTTGTCTTGTCTTACCGCCCGGCCGCGGAGTGGATCTGGCCGGTGCGGAGGCGACATCGGGCACAGCTGATCCCATTATCGGTGATTGAAGTGCCGCTGGCCGCTGCTGGCTGCCCGCTACTCCACGGTCCTCCCCCACCAGCTTTGTTGCAGCCCTTGTTGCTTTCTTAGACTTGTCCATGTTTCCCACCTGTAAGTTGGTATAAGAAACACACAAAAAGATCGCAAAGTAACTCTTACCTGCTGGTTCCGGCTTTTTAAAACTGCCGCTGTGGGGGAACGTCGTTCCACCCCGCCTGACGTTTCGCAATGCGTGTAGCGATATGACACACATGCGTCCTGGCGGGGTTCTTCACGTAGTCACTCACGTGACTCCGAAGTAAAATCCCATAGTCCTGGCGGTAGCACTGTGTTGGAGTTGTATGGGTCATCCTGGCCAGACGATGTCGTGGGTGTCCTCCACCATTGCTCCCCACTTTGTGCCATTGCAGGCCACATCCGATCTGCACAGTTGACCTCTTGGAGCAGCGCCTGATCTAGTTGAGCCCCAGCTTGCTCCATGGCTTCCAGTGGGTCATTCCACCAATACATCAATCTAGACATGTCGACCTGTGAACACGTAATCCTCACACAGCCTCTGTGTAGCCTCCGTAACCTGGGACACCTCTTACTCCCATCCTCGGAACACCCAGAGGGCCTCCAAGGACATGGGAGATGAGCCTCCAGCCCACTCACTGGTACCATTCCTTACCTCCATCCACAACCGCTGCCATCTTGAAAGCTTGAAGACAAGATCATGGCTGATATGATAGACACAAAATGCTGGAATAACTCAGCGGGACAGACAGCATCACTGGAGAGAAGGAATGGGTGACGTTTCAGGTCGAGACCCTTCTTCAGACTGAAAAAGAGTCACCCATTCCTTCTCTCCAGAGATGCCGCCTATCCCGCTGAGTTACTCCAGCATTTTGTGTCTATCTTCAGTTTAAAACAGCATCTGCAGTTCCTTCCTACAAATGGCTAATATGATTACTGCCTCAACTTCATGTTCCTGCCTACCCCAATTATCTTTCCCTCCTTGCTGCTCGTCGTTCTCAACCCAGCGGCATTGGTGGAGTACATTCACTAGAGGGACTGTCGTGGGTCAAGTATGCGGTTCGCCACCTCATTCTTGAGGACAATTGGCCAAGCCAATGTAACCCATATCCCAAAACTAAAATAAAATAATTGTCCCCACATGTGTAAAGCAAAATTTCTTACAACTACTTACACTAGGATCATATTAAAATTGAAAAACCTCCCAATGGCAATAATTCCTCACTGCAGCCTCACTGTTATTAGCAAGTTTCACTACTTAACAGATCAATAATTTACAGCAACCTATCAATAGTGAATGTTTATTGGGATATTATACAAATAAAAACAACGCGCAAGTAACCAGACAATACTAAGATTGAAAAAAAATTGTGGTTGTTAAGAGGTAGTGGTTTGTGGCTGGACTATATTAAAGACAGTTTCTTAAAAAATTAAAATTGTCAATATTTGCTGAATAATTAAAATGAATGTTAAGTGAACCTGGCTGAGAACCAAAAGAAGCCAGAAGAACACAGTGTCTTTGCATTTGTGTATTATCTTTGGTAATTATCCAGTAATCTGCTTGGTGATCTGTAACAACAGCACCTCCTTCTGCTCTCAGAGGGACATGGCATTAGACCTGGAACTCTAAAGCCGTAACTCAGATTAAAACAGAGCATGTTTACTGATGTTACACAATGTTTATTGGTGACTGGGCCCTAGATTCCAGGCAGTCATTTTCACTCTCAATTTCAAATCACTGGCAGTATTCTGAATATATTTTCCACAAGTTCTTTGCTTTTCCATGCTTAGACTTTTTCCAAAGCGATAATTCCCATTTCTCCTTTTGTCTTGACATTAGACCTGTTAAAATTAACTCATGCTTTTTTTGATTGGAACATTTAATGCTGAGCCTGAATTTTATATACTCTGGTGAGGCTACTCCATTGGTACAAGAAAACTAGCTGGTGGGCATCCGGGATGGAGAGGTGATGAAATAGGCTTCTTAAGTGGAGAAATTAAGATAGCCAATTTTGTAATATACTATGTAGTGAATTTTGCTCTTTGACTCGGAGGAGTTTTAACAGAGGATATTGCATTTAACATCTCAACCTGAAAGTCTGGTCAACTGGGCATCTGGAAAGTGCTGATCATCACTCTTCATGAAGAGAAAGCATTGGCGTTTAACTTCAGTTCAAAGCAATGTTTAAGATCAAATCATTATGCCCAACCATGACTGAAGTTCAGGATTAAGCCACGATGAATTTGTTGAACACTAATTCATAAAACCTATATAGAAGGAATAAAATACTGGCTAACTTGGCTTGCAGTGTATTTCAACTGATTCCCCAATGGAAATGCAGGAGTCATAGTCATACAGCATGGAATCTGGCCCTTCGGCCTAACTCGTCCATGCCAAGCAAGGTCCCCATCTAAGCTAGTCCCAATTGCCCAAGTGTGCCCCATATCCCTGCAAACCTTTCCTATCCACATACCTGTCCAAATGTCTTTTAAATCGTGCTATTATACCTGCCTTAACTACTTACCCTAGCAGCACATTATATATACCAATCACCCTCTATCTGGAGTTGCCCCTCTAGTTCCTATCTTTCCCCTCTCATCTTAAATCAATTCTTGATTCCCATATCCTGGAAAAAGAATTTGTGCATTCACCCAGTCTATTTCCCTTATGATTTTATACACCCAGACTTAATACAATACTCCTTCCTCACCAACTTCTTGTACAACGGTAACCTAACGTTCCAACTTTTGTAATCAGTTCCAGCCTTTTTACCTTGGTATATGGTGATTCGTGGCTGATGGTGGCTATCAACATTACTGTTTTTTAATAGGGTATGGTGTTTGTTAGGTAGAAAGTTAGCATGAAAAATATATTAGGATGAATAAAAGATGAAGTACAAGGGTAAAACTGGCCAAGAATATAAAGAAGGATAGTAAAAGCTTCTTTAGGTATGTTAAGAGAAGAAGATTAGTAAAGACAAATGTGGGTCCCTTGAAAGCAGAAACAGGTGAAATTATTATGGGGAACAAGGAAATGGCAGAAGAGTTGAACAGGTACTTTGGTTCTGTCTTCATTAAGGAAGACACAAACGATGTCCCGGATGTACGAGAGGACAGAATATCTAGGGAGAGAGTGGAACTGAAAGAAATTTGCATTAGGCGAGAATTATTATTACCAATACAGATTCCCTTGAAGGTATAACTAATTGGCATTCATTCGTGAGTTGGGCTAAAATATGGAAGTCAAAATATGTAACCAAAGTGATATAAAAAAATGTAAATGAAATTCAAGCTAATAAATAATATTGATGCTAAACCAGTAAATGTAAATACTAAATGGCTGAGGTGGCCAGTTATACTGGCCAGAACTTCTGCCAAAGTCCCATAGGGGAGGAATTAGTCCTTATCCTCCTCCTATCATAGACAGAAAATAAGCATAAAAAGGGCAAGTATCTTGAAGCCAATGGAAATCTGGTAGATGGCCAATCCTAAAGTGGGTCCAGACCGTTTCCAAGTGCCCATGATAGCCATTTAAATCTGGCATTTGGATAATAAAGGTTCAATGTCTGATCCAAGAACCTTACAAAATGCTTGCTTGCTCTGAGAAAACAAGGAACTGCAGATGCTGGATTACCAAACACGACATTAAGCGTTGTAGTAACTCAGCAGGACAGCCAGCATCCCTGAAGAACATGGGTATGTGGTGTTTTGGGTCTGGACCCTTCTTCAGATCTTTACATTGCTTTGCTCAAGCTTTTAGGACATGGGCATGACCAATGCTGAAAAGAAAAAAAATGATCATAAAAGGAAATTAATTTATTCTCAATATGTTTCGCTGTCATCAGGGATGCTTTATTATGCTCTACAGTGCTTCTGCTGGCACGAATGCCCCTGAATATATAGACGAGGTCTTGATGCAAAATTATTGCCTTCCTAGGAAAAGGAATTGCTCCCTGAATCAATTTCGTGCCTGCAGACTGGCCCAATGCAGATTCCACCCTCATGACTTATGATGGTTTAAATAGGCTTCTGCGCTTGTTATTGGAATAGTGAGTGATTTGTCAGAGGAGAAGGGCAGGAGAAGGGAGGATACAATAAAGAATGGCTCAACTGGGCTGCCAATACAACTGGGGCTGCCAAATTAAGAAAAGAATCAGTTGTAAATTGTAACCCAAGCATAAGGAAAATATAAAAATAGCTTTATTGATCAACTGGATAGTGCAACATATCAAAGAGAAAGGTAATTCCAGCTGCTGCACTATGAATAGGTGCAATTTTATTAAATTTGTTCACCAAGTATTTATATTGAGAAGCTTTCTCAATCAATCAACTCAGGAATGGCATAATGGAAGAAAATTAAACCAGAGATGATCAAAGGAATATTTCTTCCCTCCACCCCTTCACGAAGGGTCTCGACCTGAAACATCACCCATCTCTCCAGAGATGCTGCCTGTCCCGCTGAGTTATTCTAGCTTTTTGTGTCTATCGTCCACAGACATGTTTACTGTATAATCTACAGACAAATATTGGGTTGATCCTTTACCTCTGCATAAATTCAAGACATCCAATCCATTGTGTAAGATTACGCACATGCAATATACGATATAGGTGGCCTCAGTTCAAGAAAGTGTTGGTATATTATAGTACATCTGAGCTTTCCATTGGAAGTTGTAGCTTAGAAGAGCTATGGGAAATCTTACAGGTCGAGTGACACCTTAGATAAAACTATTATCTTTCAGCTATCTCCCACCTTCATTCTTTTGAGCCCAGCAAGATAGAGGAAACCCCTCTAAACAAATTGGGTGTATCAAACGTTGCAGCAAAGAGAACAATTTTGTGTGACTGATACTTCAATAAGGCATCTGTGACATATAAAGGGATATCAGAAGCTTCATTCTGTTATTTTATGCCTCTGTCCCACTTAGGAAACCTGAACGGAAACCTCTGGAGACTTTGCGCCCCACCAAAGGTTTCCGTACAGTTCCCGGAGGTTTTTGTCAGTCTCCCTACCTGCTTCCACTACCTGCAACTTCCGGCAACCACCTGCAACCTCCGGGAACCGCACGGAAACCTTGGGTGGGGCGCAAAGTCTCCAGAGGTTTCTGTTCAGGTTTCCTAAGTGGGACAGGGGTGTAAGGAATTAGCCTACAAAGGCTTTGCAATCCAGAGGCTCTTCTGAAATAAGAACTCTGCTAGAACTGTGAAAGGAAAACTCTGTAAGATGGGCATATCTCTAGCAAGAACCTTCAAGCAAACATTTTGGGTGTGAAACTTTCAATCATTCGGAAATGATAACCGCAGCTCTCTCCACAGATGCAGCCTGACCTGCATTTATTATCATGTTAGCTTATTCTTTTGCTATTTAATCGATCTTGACTTTATCTTTTACTTTTTTAGGACATTCAAATAAAGACCTGGATGAAGATGCCATATGACTCACAAGGAGACATGGAGCTGTTAGGCAGATATTGTCATTGTTAGACACGATTAGTAAATGTTTTAATTCTCTTCAGATACAAGGGATCAGAGCACAAGTTCACATTTATTGCTTTCAGTAACCTATAATCTACCACAGAATATTCAAATAACATATTTAATGTTTTATTTATTTGTTGTACTCAATTGTAGATGTTAATATTATTCTCTCCTTGAATTATGTCAGCTTATTTTTCCACCAAAGTTAATGCTCAAAATTTATAATGAGAGATTGAATATAATGCTTCCTTAAATGTAGGGAAGTAATAGACCGTGTGTAAGAAAGCAACCGCAATGAACGAATATCCATGGACCTCGGTGGAGTTGGTTTTGTGAGCTAAATAGATTCTTTTTCATCTGGACCTATGCCCTCCATTCTGTCTTGTTAATCAGGAACATTGTAGAAGCAACAATAAGATTGAAATCTTCATGCTTCCCTTGCCATGTTTGTCGCCAAAAGGGTGAGCAATAATTTCCATTACCACCGCATTGTAGTGCTCGGTGGAAGGTATCTGTGGGTCCATGTCATTCCATAATGGTCCACTTTAAAGTATTAAACTTATCCTTCAGATTTTCTCCTTTCTAGAGAAAATGAGACAAGCTTGTTGGAGATTTACGAGGCACCATAAACGTCCAGTTCTTGTATTATTCCTGTAAATGGTCCTGCAATTTCTCCAATTGTTTCAAGTAATCTTAATGATCACATCCACAAGCACCCAGTTAACAACATGCTTCGAACATTGCTCAGAAAGGCAACCTGCTTCGAGCCACATTTATTATGAGTCATGTTTCCATCACAATGAAAATTAAAATGTTAGCCTGGAGACACTGCAAATTGGAACTGTCTGCATTTTCCTTGGTGCTCCAATGTGCATATCGTGAGATAATTCCAACACATGTGCAAGGGTTTCCAGGCCCATGGAAGTGTCAGTGAAGTGTTTCCAATGGAACATAAGAAAATAGGGCAGGGTTAGGCCACTTAGCCTTTCAAGCCTGATCCGACATTGATTATATGCATAGCTGATCCGCCCAAGTTCTCATCTCCTCTTCTGTGCCAGCAACCTGATCTTCCAAACAAAAATCATCCTCAGTGATCGAGCCTCTTCAACCCTGGAGTACAAAATTCCAAAGATTTATCGCTGCAAGAAGTTTTCTGCAATAAGTTCTGAAACACCATTGTTTTGAACGACTGCCTCAGCATGTTGGAACCAAGTCTCTTTGTTTGAGATTCTTCCCAATGTGCTCTCAATGTACACCTATAGATGTGTTCAAGCAGGAACTGCAGATGCTGGAAGATCGAAGGTACACAAAAATGCTGGAGAAACTCAGCGGGTGCAGCAGCATCCATGGAGCGAAGGAAATAGGCGACGTTTCGGGCCAAAACCCTTCTTCAGAAAAGAAGGGTTTCGGCCCGAAACGTCGCCTATTTCCTTCACTCCACAGATGCTGCTGCACCCGCTGAGTTTCCCCAGCATTTTTGTGTACCTTCGTACACCTATAGATGTTTGATAGCATGTTTGTTGACATATCAAATCTCCTCAATCTTCAAAGGCAGAAGAGGCGTTATTGAACTTTCTTTGTGATTGCAGCAATCTGCTGAGCTCAGGACAGATCTTCAGAGATATGTATGCCCACAAACGAAGATGTTCCCATTCTTTACTGCTGATTAAGACATGTTTGTGGGTGCTCAGCAATCCCCTGCTAGAGTCAACAGTCTGAAGAAGGTTTTCGGCCCGAAACGTTACCTATTTCCTTCGCTCCATAGATGCTGCTGCACCCGATGAGTTTCTCCAGCATTTTTGTGTACCTTAGAGTCAACAGTTAGTTATTTTGCTGCATTAAGAGCAAGATTGTAGTTTTGGCATCATTTGTTCAGATTATCAATCTCTCTCCAGTATTCTGACTCATTGCTTCCCGTTAATTGTCCAAGCAGGTGGGAACATTGTTTGCTGCAATATCATCACATCTGGCTGAGAAATCTGGATGATTGAGTTAAACGTCTTGTTTCAACTAAGCTGCCATTGGTTGGCCTATGTTTTTATTTTAATATATTGCCTTTGGCTGGACGTCATTGTTCAAGTTATGAACCATTCTCCGGAACGGAACCCTGTCATAACCTGGAGGGAACATGCAGTGAATCCTTAAAATCCTTAAAATTCATGCAGTGAATCCTTAAAATTCTCAAACCAAGACACTTGTAGAGGCTGAGTAAATTTAGAAGATTGATAGATTTTTAGCTGTTATGTGAATCTGGGGATTAGTGGGGCGAGTACAGCAAAGGGACTCTGGGGTAAAAGATATGAGAAAAGAAACAGAGGCAATGTCAGAGACCCTTCATCACCTTCTCTGAATAGTGGTGGATGGTGGCATTGAGGGTTTGAGATAGGCATGTAGATATGCAGGGGATGGAGGGATGGAGGGATGCCACAGAAGGTAGTTGAAGCCAGTTCATTGGCTATATTTAAGAGGGAGTTAGATGTGGTCCTTGTGGCTAAAGGGATCAGGGGGTATGGAGAGAAGGCAGGTACAGGATACTGAGTTGGATGATCAACCATGATCATATTGAATGGGTGTGCAGGCTCAAAGGGCCGAATGGCCTACTCCTGCACATATTTTCTATGTTTCTATGTTTCTATGTTTCCAGGCAGAGGAGATTAGTTTAACCGCATCATATTCAGTACGAACATTGTGAGCCAAACAGCTTTTCCAGTGCTGCACTGATCAATGTTCTATGTTACACAGATTACACATAAATTCTAGATAGGAGACCTTGCAGTGGAAATTTGCCAGGCTTTAGACAAAGTCAGATCCCATCCAAAGGTGCCTATTTAACAGAGCAGAATCCTAATCTGGGAGTACTCATTTTTGTATAAGTGATAAATAACAGGCCTGCATTAGTAACTGATGTTTAACATCCTTTGATCAAGTTTATTGTCAAGTACAGTGAGGGGCATGCGTAATGAAACACTTGCTTGCAACAGCATAACCGGCACTTAAACCCAGACAAACACACTAAAACATAAATTACACGTAACGTTTCTCAAAGAAAGATGGAGCAAAAATAAACAGATTTTAGTGCAAAGCACAATTAGAAGAAAAATATGTCAACAGTATTGCAAGAGGTGGTTCATGGTGTTCTGTTGACAACCTAGTATTAGGGTTAGGGTTAGGGTTAGGGTTTGAACTCCACTGTAGTATTAGAGCTGTGCAGGTTGATTTAAGAACCTGATCGTTGTGGAAAAATAACTAATCCTGAGCCTGGTGGTGCGTGATTTCTGTCTTCTGTATCTCCTGTCTGATGGTTGCAGTCAGAAGAGGGCATGGTGGGGATCCTTGATGATAGATGCCATCTTTTTGATGCAGCACTTCATGTAGATGCTTTAAATGGAGGTACAAGCTCAGTTTGTGATCGATTCCATTCTATGCGATGCACATGGTCTAAGTCATAACCAACAACCAATTGGGGTGGCACAGCAGTAGAGCTGCTGCCTAACGACACCAGAGACCAAGGTTCGATCCTGACTACAGATGCTGTCTGTGTGGAGTTTGTACGCTCTCCCTGTGACCATTTGGGTTTCCCCCTACATTCCAAAGACGTGCATGTTCTTAGATGAATTGGCTTCTGTATATTGCCATTGTGTGTGGGGTGTGAAAGTTGGATAACTTGAAATTAGTGTGCGGGATGACTGATGGTTGGTGTGTATCCCGGGGGGGGGGGGGGGGGGGGGGGGGGGGGGGGGGGGGGGCAACAGCAGTGGAACAATGTAAACACTGGATGGGAACACCAAGGTCAGAACTAGATGCATTTCTTGGAGCTGTGATGCGGCAGCACTGCTGCAACACTGTGCCTTCCCCTCACGGATAATCTTTTACCACAGATCCCTCTCCTACACTCATCCCTTGATTCTATTAATAGCTAAACATTTAGCCATCAAATTGCTCCCTCTCCTTTGGCTAACTTTGTGAGGTGAGGTAGACAGTTCTGAAACATGTTTGCATGTGTGCGTGCACATGTGTGCCAATCTGTTATTTTTCTTTTTACCAAAATATACTACCACATACTTGCCTGCACTTAATTTCTGCCATATGTCCACTGTTTCCCCTGCCCATGTCTTTTGCAACCACCTTCACTGTTTGCTCTTTCCAAGCTTCGTGCCATCTGCAAATTTTGAAACTGTCTCAGCACCTGCAAGTCCAAGTCATTCAAAAGCGGCAATATTTCTTAAAGTGAAATTTGGTCAACCCCATTGTGCACCCCTCTCTGAAAACCCTTTAAATAATCACAACACTAAGCTCTTCCTACACTACATTAATTTGATATCCATGTTGCTTCTTTAATCATGGTTTTAATTCTGCTAACATCTGAATTATATAGAAACATCCATAGAAATTAGGTGCAGGAGTAGGCCATTCGGCCCTTCGAGCCTGCACCGCCATCAATATGATCATGGCTGATCATCCAACTCAGTATCCCGTCTGCCTTCTCTCCATACCCCCTGATCCCCTTAGCCACAAGGGCCACATCTAACTCCCTCTTAAATATAGCCAATGAACTGGCCTCAACTACCCTCTGAGGCCAGCACAGTGTTACATCGGTATAGTCTGGCCTTGCAGCGCCAGAGAACCGGGTTCAATCCTGACTATGGGTGCTGTTTGTACAGAGTTTGTACATTCACCTTTTGAACAAATGGGCTTTCCCCAGGTGCTCTGTTTTCCTCCAACACTCCAAAGATGTACAGGTTTGTATGTTAATTGGTTTCTATAAATTGTAAATGGACCCTAATGTGTAGGAAGGAGAGTGCAAGTGTATGGTGTGATAGCAGGTCGACATGTATGGTGGGCCAAAGGGCCTGTTTCCACACTGTATCTCTAAAATCTAACGTTAAAACATCTCTGAAAGTTCCATTTATATAACACTAAGTCCTCATTTACCCTTTAACTCACTGCCACCTAACTTGAGCTTAAGTCCTTTTAAATCCAGTTCCAATAGGCAACGCAGTGGGTGGCACAGTGGCACAGCTGCTGCCTCACAGCATCAGAGACTCTGGTTGGATCCTGACCCCGGGTCTTATCTGCGTAGAATTTGTACATTCTCCCTCTGACAAATCAGCCCATTACGGTATTATTTAGTATATTCGGATTCCAATAATAATTCCGAAAATAATTAATAGAAAAATAACTTGAGTATACTGGGACTCTATTCCATGGAATGCATGAGGATGAGGGGCGATCTTATAAAATCGTGAGAGGAATAGATCAGGTAGATGCACAGAGTCTCTTGCCCAGAGTAGGTGAATCGAGGACCAGAGGACATAGGTTTAAAGTGACGGGGAAAAGATTTAATAGGAATCTGAGGGGTAACCTTTTCCTTACAAAGGGTGGTGGGTGTATGGAACAAGCTGCCAGAGGAGGTAGTTGAGGTAGGGACTATCCCAATGTTTAAGAAACAGTTAGACAGTTAGATGGATAAGACAGGTTTGGAGGGATATGGACCAAACATGGGCAGGTGGGACTAGTGTAGCTGGGACATGTTGGCCGGTGTGGGCAAGGTGGGCCAATTATCACTCCATGACTCTATGCGCATTTGGCTCAATTTATGATGAACTATGCAATGCATTTTGACTGGATTTGCTATACATAATTGATTTAATATTGGAGCTAATGATGCACAATGCAGCCCGAATGAGAGCATACTCAGATGCTAGCCAATTAGCTAACAATGAGGAAGCCAACTCTTCCAGCCAGAGAGACAGTGTTGAGAACATTGGGTCAGTGGGGTGGACCCTATATGTAGCAATGTTACAACATTTTGAGATTTAAAAAATCAAGTCTTTAATTTATCCCATCAGATAAAGCATAAAAATAAGTTTAATTTGACACCTAATTCACTTTCATATCTTCAGTGTTAAAAACGTTATGGCCATTTTCATACTCGGAAATTGGCATCTTGTTCCCTATTGCTTTTTCATTGACTTAACCCAAAAGCTGTGATCGAGAACATTTAAATGCCGATAACTTTCTTAAAATTTAAGAGAACTGAAAGAAATTTTCAGTTATTATAGATTGAAGCATTCTGAAACAAATATGAAACAATCTTACTTAGATGACTTGAAATTAAAGCATATAATTAGTTAGTTACCTAATTGTAGCTAATTACAAAATTTAATTACTAGATCTAAACATCTATCCATTTCTTAAGAATAGATTAACATTTTTAAATAGCCTAAGGGTCCAAATAACATTCACACAAGAATTCAGAATATAACATAATTTTTAAATCTCATTGTCATGGGTTTATATGCCAAATGGAATATTTAATGTTTAATACCTGTAAATTAATGGCCATTTAAATCAGCTTGCGAGTGGGATTTTCTGGAACGGGACCATTTAGAACGTTGAGGTTGCGGTGAATTTATACCCCCATATCTGCAGCAAATACACTGCCGGTTCTTCGGGGGGGAATATCACCGTTTCGCAACTTAAAATGTGAATTAAATACATCTTAAGAAACACTTTTATACATAAAAATAAACAACTTTCTTTTACCTGGTCCTCCATAAAATCCGTCCCAGTTGTCGGCATTGACGGCTTCAGAAGCTGCTTTTAAAATCATTCCAGCGATTAAGTTGTCGGGTGAATTAAAAAAAAAAACACACACAGAACGGCCGTAGGAACGATTCTTTAGCAAAATCTTGCACTCCAACAAATATAATTCAGGACCAGGTCGGGAAAAAACCCTGTTTTAACCCCCCCCCCCCCCCCCCCCCCCCCCCCCCCCCCCCAAACACGCCAAAATCCCGCACACGGCCAGTGGCAGAATTACAGCGCCACTGAAGGTAAGTTTTGTAACATACCTACTATATGAACCCTATAATTTGATGTTTTCTCCTTGAATTATATTCAATAGTTAAACTACCCATATTTATCACAAAATTTACACAATTTGTCTTGAAAAATCCCAAATTATAACTATTGCCTGACTCTTCACACTTTTGGGAAGCAGAGGGAACCTAGAATACCTGAGGGAAACCTAAGTGGTCACAACGAGAACATGCATCTTTATAGGACCTTGATGTAGGGGCTTTGGAGAAAGTGCAGACATTTAACAGAATGCTGCCTTTATTAGAGTGTATTAGCTACAAGGAGAGATTGGGCAAACTTGGAAAGTTTCTCTGGAGTGTCAGAGGCTGAGGGGAGACTTGATAGAAGTATGAGAGGCATAGATAGGGTATGCTAAGACTAAATATCAAAGACTCAAGGACTTAGCTTTAAGGTTAGAGGGGCAAAGTTTAAAGGAGATGTGCGGGGCAAGTTTATTTTAAACCAACGAGTAGTAGGTGCCTGGAATGCATTGCCAGGGCTGGTGGTGGAGGTAGATATGAAATAGTGGAGTTTAAGTATAAAATGTAAAAGTTAGGTTTAGTGGCATTTACAGTAAATGAGTTTTCAATAGGCATATGGATATGCTGGGAATGGAGGGAAATTGATCACAGGCAGGTAGATGAGATTAGTTTAACTTGGCAACATGTTGAGCATGGACACTGTGGGCTGACAGGCCTGTTCCTCTACTTATTGTTTATTGTTCTAATGCATTGGAAACCCAATTCATCAGTAGTTTTTCAGAACAGCCTCTTGATAACCATTCTATGCCAACGTTTCCTCAGACGCACACAATACGATTTCAACTCTACAGGGAGAGCACTGTAGCCAGGATAAGGCAGTCACACTACTCTGCTGTGCCACTGTGCTGTTTGACTATTGATATGTTGAGCTTGGTATGTTATGTATTTCAACTAAAGAATCACATGATTTGATAACATCTGTAGCAACATCCTGCTGCTGCAGCTCATGGCTTATCCACCATTCAGCCTGATGAAGCAGTTGGTGGCTTCAAGATGCTCAGCATATAAATATCTAGTAATGGAGCACCATTAAACCAAAGCTTTAAACAAGAACCATCCATTCCTTTGATACCATTGCACAGCCTGCATCATCCACTGTTGCTGATGGTTTCCCCGGTGTTAGAGTCATACAGCCCTTCATCCCAACTCACTTATGCTGACCAGGATGCCTATCTGCACTCATTTCTATTTGCCCGCATTTGACCCAGATCCCTCTCAGCCTTTCAAACAAAGATCATCAATGATGTATGTCAAGCTATTCCTACTGAAGATGAAAAAACAAACACATCCAATGCACCTTCAGGAAAGTTATCTAAACATTGCCTACAGAGACATTCTTGCTATTGAGGGAGTGCAGTGTAGGTTTACAAGGTTGATTCCCGGGATGGCGGGACTGTCATACGCTGAGAGAATGGAGCAGCTGGGCTTGTACACTCTGGGGATTAGAAGGATGAGAGGGTATCTCATTGAAACATATAAGATTGTTAAGGGTTTGGACACGCTAGAGGCAGGAAACACGCTCCCGATGTTGGGGGAGTCCAGAACCAGGGGCCACAGTTTAAGAATAAGGAGTAAGCCATTTAGAACGGAGACGAGGAAACACTTTTTCTCACAGAGTGTTGTGAGTCTGTGGAATTCTCTGCCTCAGAGGGCGGTGGAGACAGGTTCTCTGGATGCCTTCAAGAGAGAGCTAGATTGGGGATGATCAGGTACTGATTGGGGATGATCAGCCATGATCACATTGAATGGCGGTGCTGGCTCGAAGGGCTGAATGGCCTACTCCTGCACCTATTGTCTATTGCCTATTGTCTATTGACAGCAGATTAAATCCTCAATAAAATGATATTGCTCCAAACAAACAGAGTACATTTTAAAGGTTGATGCATACCTGCTAGAAGGAGAAAATACCAGTCCCTGCTAGCTTTTCACCATTCTACATATAATGCTGGACTAGGATGCTAAGGATGTGTAGAAAGCAATCCTTTACACAAAAGATGGACACAAAATGCTGGAGTAACTCAGCGGGACAGTCAGCATCTCTGGAGATAAGGAATGGGTGACGTTTCCCCCACATTCCTCACTGTGATGGAAGGCAAAAAAAAAGTTAAATCAGGAATCTATCTCTGCCATAAAAATATCCATTGAATATTGAACAGGCTGCTCAGCAAAATCCTGGCTTAAGTATCTCAATGGAGAGTGGAATTTTAGTTCTTGCTGAGATATATGGCCCACTATCTTTATATCCTCCTGCATTTGAGGATTTTCTGAATGGGATCGTCTCAGAGAATATGCAAGAGTTGCCAGCACTATGTGTGTGATCGTGTGAATAAACTGGTCATGGTGGACATAATGTTTATTTGTGTGGATCAAGGTTAGATGGTGTGGGCAGGAGCTATAGTCCACATGTATCTAGGGCAGGGGGCAGGTGCTATAGACCTGCACGGGAAGGTAGACGCTCCCGCCCCCATGAATCTCGGGCAGATGGGGCTCGTCAGCCTGGGAAGGCAGTCCATCTAGGAGAGGGAAAACTCTGATTTAAAACCTCCACTGCCTTGTGGCCGTATCCAGTCATGGAAAAGACTCCAGGAGTAAACCTCAAGAAAATCAAGAGTCGGGGCCCCTAAGGCAGTTTGTCATTGTCTACAACCTCACTCTGGCAGCTCCTGCAACAGCGCTGGTGCCAAACTGTAATGGCCCGGCTGTTCCTTTGGATCGATCAGCGGCATGGAGAGGGGGGACGGCTGCATGGGCAACAGCCTGTCCTCCATATGACATCGCCCAGGCTTGCATCTGAGCACACATCACCTGCTGCTCTAGCCGAGGTTTGGAGCAAGCAGCCAACAACTAGGATGCATCACCCATGGTCAGTCATGACCGAGGGGGGTGTACAGGGTTAGATGCATCCTGCACAATAATTCTAGGGAAATCCTTACTGCTTATGGGCCTTCTTGGAAATGATAATACCCTATCTACTGTCAGCTGGTACTTCCTTTTGACAGATAAATTAATGAATACATTGACTAAATACATAATTGACCATTGTAAGATGTGGAACTAAGCAAAGCAAAAACATTCAAATCAAGGCAGTTCTTTAAAACGTACAAAAAATGGTTAACATAATGGATGGTAGTTTGATTGCTAAATATACAGAATAATCACAAATCACAAATAATCACAAATCTAGTTGAGTTTCTCCAGCTTTTTTGTCTACCTTCGATTTTCTAGCATCTGCAGTTCTTTCTTAAACAAATCCAGTTTAGTCATTCAAGATGTGGCATGCATCAAGTATTTCCAACTATCATGTCAGTGTTGCAGCAATCAATAACACCCCATTAAACATTGGAATAGAAGCTAAAAGCAGAACGAGTAACCTTTATATTTCATTTCTTAGATTAATTGCCATATTAATGTTAATCTAATAGAAGGAGAAAAACATTCCTTCCCACTAAATACATCTCCAAAGGACTCAAGGCAGAAACAAGAACTTGTTGATGGAATACTCTCCATATGCCTGGATAAATCCAGATTAACACCTAAGAAGCATAACATTTAGATTAAACACTCCACTGGACGTACCTTCCGCAGAGACTGTTCCCTCCCCAACTCCCTGGTTAATTAATCCCTTCCCACCCAAACCACCCCCTCCCCAGTCACCTTCCTCTGCAACCGCAGGAGATGCAACACCTGTACCTTTACCTCCTCCCTCGATTCTGTCCAGGGACCCCTACAGACCTTTCAGGTTAGGCAGAGGTTCACTTACACCTCCCCCAACCTCATCTACTGTATCCGTTGTTCAAGATGTGGACTCTTATACATCGGTGAGACCAAATATAGACTGGGCAATCGTTTCGCTGAACACCTTCGCTCAGTCCGCCTGGACCTACCTGATCTCCCGGTTGCTAAACACTTTAATTCCATTTCCTATTCCCACACTGACCTTTCTGTCCTAGGCCTCCTCCATTGTCAGAGTGAGGCTAAATGCAAATAGAGGAACAGCATCTCATATTTCACTTGGGTAGAGTTCAACCCAGGGGTATGAATATTGATTACTCTAACTTCAAGTAATCCCTCTTCCTCCATCCCACCACCCAAGTCACACCAGCTTTTGTTCTCACCTAGCTACAGTTAACAATGACCTGTTTCCTTTATCATTGTTACTTTCTTGCATAACTTTCATTAATTTGTTCCATATCTCTCTATATCTCTCGTTTCCCTTTTCCGTGACTTTCAGTCTGAAGAAGGGACTTGATGCGAAACGTCACCCATTTCTTCTCGCCAGATTCTACCTGTCCCGCTGAGTTACTCTAGTATTTTGTGTCCACCTCCAATCAAGATGTCTTCTCACACAACCACCAATGCACCGGGACTGAAGTGTGTACAACTCACAAGGTCTTTCGTGGCAGCATTTTCTAAATCTACCACCAATCTATTAGAGCAGCAGGTTACAGAATGTCCCAAGCTCCTCTTCAAGTCACTCACTGCCCTAACTTGTTGCTATTTCTTCACTGTCAATGGTTCAAATCCATGGAACGCCTCACCTGTGGAAATATCTTTGCCACACTGAGCGAAGTGGCTCACCGCAGCTTTACCGATGACAATAAAATAAATATTTTTTCCAGTCCCAATCCAATACAGGTCTAAATCAATATCTGCAATGTGCTAACAGAGTGTTAGGCTATTTAAGAGGTGAAGCACAGGAACAAATAAACTTACTAATTTAAGAGAACATGGCAATTTGACCAATCAGTTCCAGGGCCTCCTCGGACATTTAATATTGTGGTTGATCTGTAGCACAACATTTATCTTTTGCTTCATTTTCCTTGATGCATATTATCTAATGCAAGAAAAACAATGTATCTCCAACTGTACTGCTAATAAAAAAAAAATTAAAAAAAATTAAAATAAAAACAATGTATCTCCATTTGGATGTTAAATATGTGAGTAGACCTTGCCGGAAAAGGTGAAACTCTGCACTGGAATTGTGAGAGACTTGAACCTTCTAACTGACGACTCTGTTTGTCTTGCATTTTTTTGCTTGTATTTTTGTATCCTGTGGCACAAATGGTGTCTGAGGTACATTACTGAGGAACCTCAAGCCGCAGACCCACTTAGGCAAATTTTTCGGTGATTTTAGGCGACTAGGCTTTCGCCACATGGTCGCGGGGTGACGCCTGTATGGTCGTGAGTCGTCTCCTCAAGTCGCCTAAAGAGACGTAACGTTTTTCTGGTCGCCGCTGGATTTTGAAATGTTCAAAACATTTTGTCGACTGTGGGCTTAACATAGCTAATCTTCTCCTGTCGTAGGTGCTGTCGTAGGTTGTCGTCAGGATGACGCAAGTTGTTGCTAGGTGACATTGGTTGGCGCCGGTGCTGAATTTGGTGAATTCCATTGGTGACTACCTACGTCAAACTTCGTCAACCAGCGACAGGTACCGGCGACTGAATTGTCTTCAGTTGTCGCCGACAGGGTCGTTGCTTGTCGTAGCTTGCCGCGAGTGGACGTAGGTTGACTTTGGTTGTCGTAGGTTGTTGTAAGTGTGGTCGGAGGTGGATGTCCTAATGGGTTGTCGGTTGTCAGTAGCTTGCCGTAGCTTGACGTCGACTAGGTGGTAAGTTGTCGTAGCTTGTCGTAGACATTGTTGTAGGGGGGGTCCAGTCGATACTTTTTCGGCGACCTGCTACGACTGTGACAGTCGCTGGCAGTCGCCAAAAAATATCACCTAAGTGGGACAGGCCCTTCAGACCAATCTGCACTGGTAATAAGCAACTTCTAGACCATTCACATCAAATATGAATTCATGAGCAAATCTGGAAAGTTGCAATGTTCATGGAGGATTTGCCAATCACCATCCATATCTCCCCTCCATAGGTTCCGGTCAAAGCTGGGTTAACTGGAAGAACAACATCTGTTCCACTGTGTTTTCGTTAGTTGAATGAAGTATTCTCATTTCTGTTAGCTAATGCACCAAATAGAATCCCATGCACCCTGTTTAAATAATAGTGGAGCTGATTTACAACTAATCAAGATAATTTCTGTTCAAGATTCACGAGGTCTAATTGAACAGAAATGTGAGCTTATTTTATACAATGAAACACAAAGTTAAATACAAAATGCTGGAATAAGTCAGTGGGTCAGGCTGCATCTCTGAAGGACTTGGATAGGCGCCATTTCAGGTCGTGACCCTTCCTCAGACAGATTCAGTCTAAAGAAGGGTATCGACCCAAAACATCCATGTCCTCCAGAGATGCTGCCTGTCCTTGTCCTCCAGAAATGCTGCCTGAACAGTTGTTATTCCAACACTATGTTTTGTTCAGGATTCCGCTATCTGCAGTTCCTCGTTTCTCTGAAATACAGAGAAGGTTGGTTTAAGCTGAAACTGCGTCATTCTTAAGGAAACAAGCTTCTCCTCATCATCCAACTTTAATGGATAACTTTATGGATATGCTTAAAGGAGGAGAGACTAGGGGTGCGTTCTTTCAAAGTCTAATTCTGCACAATAATTCTTTTGTTCACAGATGTCAAAATATCCATTTAAGGTTAAACATGCCTGCAGACTATATTAGTGGATAAATGCTTAATGTGTTCATATAGCATTCCTCTGTTCGTTATTTTAACTGAAGCATTAACTTATGTATTTAAAGTGGTTATCACCAGCTAAATAGTAGAGGAACGAATGTCTGACAAATATGTTAAGCATTAATATGTCAACACCAATGATATCTCCCCTGGTTTAAATATAAAAATATTTCTTGCCTTTTTTACTAATGCTTCCATTCACTCCCGAGTTTTTATAATTACTCCGCTAACACAAAAGGTCCAGTTTTGCCTTTTAGTCTGTGAAATACTTTGCACTCTAAGCTCTGCACTTTACCCCATGGAATAATCAGTGTTCCTGCCTCAATACCTTGCTGCCCTGGGATCAGGCTGAAGTAACAGCCAGTCCCTGAAGAGATCAAACAGGTTGAGTCCTTTTTAACATTCTCCATGTTTGACTATATTAATGATAAATGTTCAAATCTCCATCTTTGTGTCAGATTATCTGGATATAACATTTATCCTATATATTCTGATTGCTGGTTTTTTTTTATATGATAGGAGGACAGGGATGGTATTGGCAAGACAAGCCACCCCTTAATGAACCCTGAATGAGCTGCCAAGTCCAATTCAGATCTTAGTTCATTGTCAACCATATTGTTATGAGTCAAGAATCACATGTAGACAGACAAATAACACAGCCCATTAATAACCCAGTTGGATTTTTACAACAACCCAGTACATTACGGATGCTAATGTTTTAATCTATACCTGTTTAATTATCTAAATTTAAATTCCATTGTAGATGGGATGTTACCATTGTGGGATGGGCACATATCTTTGCATCAACAGTACAGACAGTATGCTAGTCTGGTAACTTAATCACCATACTTCTGATATTATAGTGCAGAAACATTTGCAAATTGCTTTAACATTCCATTCCCTACTGCACATAATAGGTAAAAACTATAGTTAACATCCTGAGAGGAACGACATCCAAACAAACATCTGTTCCAAGTGATGGGCAGGTGACTACACTTTCTCTTTGACCTTCTTTGTGCAGAGCAAACAGAAGGACTACAATGAGAAGTCTGTGTTGGTTTAGTGAAATGCCACATTATTTAAAAAATGTGCATGAAAATGTTGATGTACTGTATATGCTTCTGCATTGGCATTGAATACTATGAATGAAAAGTATTTCCTCATGATGTTATTTTCTATTTGGATAATTGCAATGGACGGGGAGGTGTATGGCATCCATCAAACATAAAATTGTCAACATAGAAATGAATAAGATTGTATTCAGAATTTAGGGAAGTAATCATTTTGACGTGGTAATGTTTCAATTGAATTGATTAATTCTGATATACAAGTAAAATGAATGACAGTACCGAGAATGAAAAAAAAGACCCTTGCTCTGATCCAATTCCTCTCACAGTGCTTTGCTATAACTGGAGGTCTGACAGACACTCATTTAAAGTAGAATGATTACTATCTTGCACAACTACTGTTGCCATGGCACCTCGGAGGCTTTTAACATAATTGGAGCAGTTCGGAAAACTTGATGCTGCTGTGTGAGATTTGGGTGGTTTCCAAATCCACGCTTTGGATTAGGAAACGAAAAAGTAGAGTTCATGAGATGAATCTGTCACTGCCAAATCCTTGATAGCAGTTCATTTAACTGGTGCCATTTTATTTGTTTCTACGTTTCTAATGGCAAATTCCATTAACCATTGAGCTGAATTTCAAAGTCGTAAATTAGGACAGCAGTTTCCAAAATAGGGGAAAGGATTGGTGGGGGGAGGGGGTGGGGGTGAGACGTCAACGATTAGAGAGGGTGCATGAGGATTCATGAATACTGAATTCATGTAGTTACAAATTGCATCTAATAGATAAATGTAAATGAAAATATAGGTAGCATGGTAACATGCCATCATGAACGGAAGGGCTTCTCTGCTCTGCTAAAATACAATAAAAACAGAAAAGGCTATACTCAACCACGCAAACATCATCTGTGGGAAGAATGAATGTTTCAGATTTAGTCAGAACTGGGAAGTAGAGAAAAGTAGTTTATTGAGCTGGAGAGTGGATGGGATGGTGGATGGGGGAATGTATTTGATTAGGTAAAACCAGGCTGACCATGGGGGCAAGCTATAAAGACGATTATCTGGTCAATGAGTGAATGGAACCAGATAGAAAGTGAAAATACAGACAAAAGAATGTGGGTACTGCTGATTAGCAAGATATGCCCAACAGGTCAGGCAGGACATGTCCTGCAAAAGACAAAAAAAAAAAAAAAAATACAAAGCTAAGCTAATATTACAGATTCATGACTGATGCAGAAAGATAAATCAAGTTATAGAATTCAACGAGCCCAGACTGAAGATGAAATGCTGTTCCTCAAGCTTATGTTGGGCATCATTGTAACAGTTCAGGAGGCCTCAGACTAGTAGGTCAGAGTGGGACTGGTGGATAGTGATTTAAGGGACAGGCAACAGGAAGTTCCAGGTTTATCCTGCGGACTGATCACAGTTGCTCTGCAAACCATTTGGTGTTTGGTTTCTCCAGTGAAGAGCAGAACACACTGTTGACAACAAACACCGTACACTGGACTGGGTGAAGTGCAAGTGAATCACTGCTTTGCCTGGAAGTTGAGAAGGGAAAATGATAGAGTATGGCTGCAGGTAGTCTCCTGGAATCCACAGGATAGCTCCAACGTCCTAGTTGGAGCACTCCATGATGTCATCAGGCATCTACTGGGGTAGGAGAGGAGCAAGTACTTTACCAAGGGCTTTCCTTCAAAAACATTACGATCCAATAATATCTGAAAACAGAAATATTAGAACATCCCAGTGATTATCAGCTGCTGTTTAAACTGTATATTTCCTTATGTGGGTTTCTGCAAATTAACCAGAATGTAATCTACTGCTTTCTTGTCTCAATCATTCTGGTCCAGTTGCAAATAAGATGTGCACAGAAGAATTACAACCATGGTTCCAAGAGCTGGATTTATCCCTGAATGTGTTTGGAAATGTCAATGCTAGAGTGGTACCCATTCACCAACCTCACAAATTGCTGATAAACCTGGAGACTTCCCTTTTAAAGATGTTTGCATGATAATTGTCACAACAATAATGACTGGTGCAATGTTTGCACAACAGGAGTGCACAGGGCAAAGATTAAAAATTTGCAAGAAAACAAAGAAGAGGATTGATATCCTGTGTAGAAGTCATCAGACTTCTTTGCTTTCTCGCAAGGGTGAATGGTGTACATTTGAGTAATGTTTGAAGTCTAATGGAACAACGTATTAAACAGAATAACAGATTAGTATTTGTAAGCACAAAACCTATTAAAGGTCAGATTGGTAATGGGAGGGGGAGTTGAAGTGCTGGGCCACTGGGAATTCAGATAGGTTAAGACGGACTGAGCGGAGGTGTTCAGCAAAACATTCACCGAGTTTGCGCCTGGTCTCACCGATGTAGAGAAGTTGACACCTGGAACAGCAGATACAGTACATGAGGTTGGGGGAGGTGCAAGTGAACCTGGAAAGACAGTTTAGGTCCTTGGATGGAGTCAAGGGGGGAAGTAAAGTGTTGCATCTCCTGCGGTTGCAGGGGAAAGTGCCTGGGGAGGGGGTGGTTTGGGTGGGAAGGGATGTGTTATCCAGGGACTAACGGAGGGAACAGTCTCTGCGCAAAGCAGAAAGGGGTGGAGATGGGAACATGTGGCCAGTAGCGGAGTCCCGTTGGAGGTGGCGACAATGCTATATACGACAGCTGATGGGGTGGAAGGTGAGGACAAGGGAGACTCTGTCCTTGTTGTGAATGGGAGAGGGGGAGTAAGTGCGGAGCTGCGGGATATCAAGGAGACCCTAGTGAAAGCCTCATCTATAATGGAAGAGGGGAACCCCCGTTCCCTAAAGAATGAGGACATCTCCGATGCTCTAGTATGGAATACCTCATCCTGGGCGCAGATGCGATGTAGACGGAGGAATTGGGAGCAGGGGATAGAGTCTTTAAAGGAAGCAGGATGGGAAGAAGTGTAGTCAAGATAGCTATGGGAGTGTCAGTAGGTTCCCCTCTTCCATTATAGATGAGGATCTCACTAGAGTCTCCTCGATACCCCGCAGCTCTGCTCTTACTCCCCTTCCCCCCATTTTAACAAGGACAGAGTCCCCCTTGTCCTCACCTTCCACCCCATCAGCCGTCATATACAACATATGGGACGACAGATGGCGCAATGGGCTAAGTGTTCGGCTGGCAATCTGAAGGTGGCCGGTTCAAATCCTGCTTGGAGTGTGTACTGTCGTTGTGTCCAAAGATCTTATAGCGAAGCAAGATGGATTACTCTCACACAAACGTGAGGTACGCTCATGGGCGGATTCATGGGTGATTATAGGACACATTTTAGCAACCTGACTCCGCCATCTTGTTCCGCCATCTTGTTCCGCTTTCTTGCTCCCGCCTTCTTGCTTCCGGCCAAAGATTGGATCCGCAGCGGGGAGAAGGAGTGCGGGGCCCGGGGCAGCGGGGAGAGGGAGTGCGGGGTCCGGGGCAGCGGGGAGAGAGAGTGCGGGGCAGCGGGGAGAAGGGGTGCGGGGCCCGGGGCAGGGGGAGAGGGAGTGCGGGGGCCCGGGGCAGGGGGAGAGGGAGAGGGAGTGCGGGGCAGCGGGGAGAGAGAGTGCGGGGCCCGGGGCAGCGGGGAGAGAGAGTGTGAGGCCCCGGGGCAGCGGGGAGAGAGAGTGCGGGGCAGCGGGGGAGAAGGAGTGCGGGGCAGCGGGGGAGAAGGAGTGCGGGGGCCCCGGGAGAGAGGGAGTGCGGGGGTCCGGGGCAGCGGGGGAGAGAGAGTGCGGGGGTCCGGGGCAGCGAGGAGAGAGAGAGTGCGGGGTCCGGGGCAGCGAGGTGGGAGAGTGCGGGGCCCGGGGCAGCGGGGAGAGAGAGTGCGGGGGGCCGGGGCAGCGAGGAGAGAGTGTGCGGGGCCCGGGGCAGCGAGGAGAGAGAGTGCGGGGCCCGGGGCAGCGGGGAGCGGGGAGAAGGAGTGCGGGGCCCGGGGCAGTGAGGAGAGAGAGTGCCCCAAGACAATGTTTCTTATTTAATGTCCCTTGTCTAGTCTGAAATAAAGTTCATTATTGGATTAGAAGAAATATAATTGTGTGTGTTATATACATTTATATAATTTTAATGTATGTGTGTTTATAAACATTTTATTCCTTAACAAGAATCAACAGAATTATGAACTAACCGAATTATGAATCTAACCCTATAATCACGCACAAAACGTCCCCCCCCTGTCAATCACCCTGCGAGTTGGGTCGGTTCCGGTTACTACAAAATCAACTCAAACACTGTTTGTGAGCCATTTAAAAAGAAATGATTTAAAAAACATTAAAAAAGACAATTACCAGAATCAAATTTTATTCTTGACAAGAAGTTTGAACTGACAGATTTATGAATCTGACCCACACAAACTGTTGCCCCGCAACATTGATTACAGTGCGAGTCGGTCGGGTTAAGTAGGCTCAGGTTGCTAAAATGGGCGTGGAAAAATGCCCATGATCCCCTCCATAGCGTACTACACGTCAGTCCATTGCATTTAGCAGGAGTAGCCTATCTTGCTTCGCTATAAGATCTTTGGTTGTGTCCTTGGGCAAGACACTTCACCTACCTTTGCCTGGGACTAGAGACGGAAATTAGCTACTGATTGGCTACAATCTCGCATATTTACATGCAAATGTTAATTAATATGCACTGTCCCTATAAACAAAACATATATATATATATAATCCTCAAACATTTCCACCACCTCCAACGGGATCCCACTACTGGCCACACCGTTTCGCTTTTCACAGAGACCGTTCTCACCATAATTCCCTGGTCAACTCGTCTCTTCCCACCCAAACCACCCCCTCCCCACAGGGATGCAACACCTGTCCCTTTACCTCCCCCCCTTGACACCATTCAAGGACCTAAACAGTCTTTCCAGGTGAGGCAGAGGTTCACTTGACACTCCTCCAACCTCATCTACTGTATCCGCTGTTCCAGGTGTCAACTTCTCTACATCGGCGAGAACAAGTGCAGGCTCGGCGATCGTTTCGCTGAACACCTCCACTCAGTCTGTCTTACCCAACCAGATCTCCCGGTGGCTCAGCACTTTAACTCCCCCTCCCATTCCCAATCTGACCTTTCTGTCCTGGGCCTCCTCCATTATCAGGGTGAGGCCCAGTGCAAATTGGAGGAACAGCACCTCTTTTTTTGCTTGGATAGTTTACACCACGGCGGTATGAACATTGACTTCTCTAACTTCAGATAGCCCTTGCTTTCTCTCTCCTTCCCCTTCCCAGTTCTCCCATTGGTCCCACTGTCTTCACCTACATTCTATCTTTGTCCCACCCCCTCCCCGACATCAGTCTGAAGAAAGGTATCGATCCGAAACGTCGCCCATTCCTTCTCTCCATAGATGCTGCCTTACCCGCTGAGTTACTCTAACATTTTGTGTCTACCTTCGATTTTACCAGCATCTGCAGTTCTTTCTTACACACCATTGAGATAATAATCTGCCTCCTTGTTCTTGCTGCCAAAGTAGATAACCTCACATTTATGTACCTTATACTGCATCTGCCATGCATCTGCCCACTCACTCAACCTTCCAGGTCATCCTGCAACCTCCTAGCATCCTCTTCGCAGTTCACACTGCCACCCAGCTTTGTGTCATCAGCAAATTTTCTAGTGTTAGTTTTAATCCCATTATCTAAATCATTAATATATATTGTAAATAGTTACGGCCCCAGCACCGAGCCTTGCGGCACTCCACTCGTCACTGCCTGCCATTCTGACAGGGACCCATTTATTCCTACTCTGTTTCCTGCCTGCCAACCAATTCTCTATCCATGTCAATACCCTACCCCCAATGCCATGTGCTCTAATTTTGCCCACTTATTTGCTGTGGGACCTTATCAAAGGTTTCCTGAAAGTCCAGATACACTACATCCACTGGCTCGCCTTCATCCATTTTACTTGTCACATCCTCAAAACATTCCAGAAGATTAGTCAAGCAGGATTTCCCCTTCATAAATCCATGCTGACTTGGACCAATCTGTTTACTGTTATCCAAATGCGCCGTTATTACTTCTTTAAGAATTGACTCCAGCATCTTCCCCTCCACTGATGTCAGGCTAACTGGTCTATAATTCCCCGTTTTCTCTCTTGCTCCTTTCTTGAAAAGTGGGATAACATTTCACAATATACAATTTTCCCAAAAAAGTCAAAAGCGATTTAATATAAAGTTCTTTGCACATCAAGAAACTGACGCAGATAAATTAATTATTTGTAAAATAAACCATATGAATGAAGGAGCATAATAATTGATTATAAGTATTAAACAATAATATTTTGTGCCTTCCATAATAGTCACTGTTGTATTAGTTCAAGGTTTCAAGGTCAGTTTATTGTCACATGTACCAATTAAGGTTCAGTGAAATTTGAGTTACCATACAGCCATACTAAATGAAAAGTAATAAGATACACACCCACATGAAATGAAATGAAATGCCTTTACTTGTCATTGTAAGCACTGCATACAACGAAATTGTTGTTGCCACTCCATTGGTGCATAATATACAAAGATAAAAACACAGGACACAATTTAAAAACAATGTTCAAAACTAGGTTTTAAAATAAGTAAGTAATCAGCACTGATAGTAAAAGTTCAAGGTGGGTAGTAAAAGTTCAAGGTGGGTGATAGTAAAAGTTTCAAGGTGGGTGATAGTAAAAGTTTCAAGGTGGGCAGAATGGAAGAGTGCAGCATGAATAATAGTCAGTGTTTTTTTCATGTTGAGTGTGAAGATTGATTTGGGGAAGAACATAAAATTTAACATAAACATCCACCACAATGGATTCCACATTCCTCACTGTGATGGAAGGCAATACAGTTCAAATTTCTTCCTCTTTGTTCTCTCGCGGTCAGGGCAGTCAAATCATCCGCAATCGGGGCATTCAAAGCCCCTGCAGCCGACCATCGAAGCCCCTGTTGGGGTGATCGAAACTCCCACGTCGGGGTGGTTGAAACTTGGAGCGGCTTGGAGCACCCTTCTGTCTCCAGGAAAGGCCTCCAGACATAAAAAGATGCAGCGAGTCAGGCAGCAACTTTGGAGAAAAGGACTAGGTAATGTTTCAGGTCTAGACCCTTCTTCAGACCTTCACCTTCAAAGAGCGGCAGTGGAAATGAATGTTTTAGTCACACGACCCTGGTATTACTCCATCGGTAATAATGGGCTATGTTCCAATAAGAGTTCTCCAGGCTTGTTACTGTTCAGAGATGGCTGAGGAATTACAAGGTGTTATTGGAGAAGATTTTATATCTAACATGATATAACAATGTGTAAAAGAGGAAAAAGGCGGGTAGAATTTGAGGTTCACAAAGAAAGCAGGAGAAGCGTTATAGATAACAGACAAACGAAAGCAGCACAAGAGTTACGGATGTCAGAGGATGTATCACTTTCAGATCAGATTTAGGACTGATGGTATTTTGCTTATATTTATTCAGGATCATGCTTGCTCTTTGTATGAATTGTTATGGAAGCCTTGCATAAGGACGGTCAGAACACACACTCAAGGAAACATTATAAACAGTCGCATCTTTGGTACAGAAACAGGTTTATATGTAATTTGTTACATCTATCCCATGGGAAATTTAGAACAGCGGTGAACCCATCACAGAGATTAACCCCAGCAGAGAAAGTATATTCATCATATGAAGGACATCTGTCAATTGAGTGACTGAACAAGATGCTGCATTTATGGGAACCACTCCAGTGAATTTAAGAATAAGGTTTGGAAATAAATTCCAAGCAGATTATTGAAAGATGGGAGAAATATAGAAAGAACTATCAGCAGACAGATCATGCTGTGATCTTAAGGTGGAAGGATTGAATCTTCAGACCCTTGTAGCGAACATGAGGAAAGCAAAATCAATGTCCCGTTGAACGGATATGGGGAACAGAAGGAGGACTACAAGAAGAGGAGAAATGTTTTTTGCAGTTATATCAGGTTATTTTGAAAAGGGAGAAAAGCAGATGGGTTGTGGAATTTAGGATTAGCTCGTGAAATGCCACTGAATTTCCTGAATCATCTGAATACAGAGTTAGTGGAAGTGACTGAAACCACAAATGTTTTTTCCAACCCAATTAGGTTCCCATCACCATGTGTTCATGTTTCCATGTTTGTTTCTAATTAATTGATGGAGTTTTTGGCAATCTGTGATCAGTGGATGGGAAGACAATCATATCTGGGTCTACACAGAGGAGATTGCTGCAAAGCGTGGGGGTGGAGGGGTGGGGGGTGGGGAATGAAGAGAGGCATGGCTTCTTCATTAACGTAGTAAAGGCTCACATCAACAGAAAGATAAATGGGAAGAAAACGGGAATGCAGCTGCACAATCAAAGAGTGGGGCTGTAAAACGGGATCCTGGGATCCTAGAGAAGGTAGAAGGGGAGGAGAAACAAAATGGTGGAGACAATGAGAATGAGTGATATCTTGGATATATAGAAGATGGATTCAATACTTAGGTCTTAGAAAAGGGGGCGATAGTTGCAGGGTCCGATGGATGCCTCAAGTTGAAGTAAGGCAAAGGATGATGTTTAAGGATAATAAATGGAAAAATGAATATCATAGAAACATAGAAAATAGGTGCAGGAGTAGGACATTCAGACCTTCGAGCCTGCACCGTCATTCAATATGATCATCCAAAAATCAGTACCCCGTTCCTGCTTTCTCGCCATATCCCTTGATTCCATATCTAACTCTCTCTTGAATATATCTCTCTGCTACTCCTTGGTTCGCTCCTCCCTTTCCCCTTAACCCACCCATTCCCCAGGTACTTTCCCCTGCAACAGCATCTCCACTCTCACTTCAATCCAGGGACCCCAGCAACCCTTCAAGGTGACAGAGATTCGACTGAAACCTCCTCCATGCTCGACTATTGCAGTTGGTGCTCCTGAAATTATCTTTTATATCAGCGAGATCAAGCGTAGAGTGAGGAACCTGTTTCGTGAAATAAACGCTCTTTCGGCCAAGTTCTGCTGGACCTCCTGTTTGTTAACCATTCTAACTCCCCTTCCAATTCTGATCTTTCTGTCCTTGGCCTCCTGCCAGATTGAGACCACACGCAAAGTGGAGGAACAGCATCTCATAGTGCACAAAGGTAATTTATAACCTAGGAACATTGAATTCTCCACGTTCAATATCCCCACAACACTCTCTCTCTTTGCTATATTTTGCTTTTACCCTCCCTCTTTCACCTCCCCCTGTCCCATTCCACCCATTTTCCTCTATCAAATACTCTTTTGTCTCCCTTTCACATAGCCTTTGTCACTTACTCAACCCATCTGACATCTGCTACCCCTCCCTTCTTTTCCAGCATTCTCCTCCATCAGTCGAAGGAAGAGTCCCAGCCCAAAACATTGTCTGTCCATTCCCTCCGCAGATACTGCCTGACCTGCTTCCAGCACTAGTTTTCTGTTCACAATTCCAGCATCTGCAGTTTCTTGTGTCAACAATAAATGAATGATGCCTACAACCCAAAGGGAAAGGTTACTCTAATTATGACGAGGGATGAGGTGCATTGTTTTCTAATGCAAAAGAAAGAGGAGTAGGTGATTGCAGTGGGCTGGCCTCTTCGGAAGGAGCATGTGCAGTATTTTTGCCAAGGTTATCATACATGATCCAGACCCATAAAGGAGAAAAACAAGTTAGTGGCAGATCTGAAGATCAGAAAGCCCATGGTAATGTGTATAGATTCCTCAGCGTGGGAATGCTGTTTGGTCTGAAAGTTTACCAATTGATGGAAGAATTTCCTCCTTCCCGAATGATACTCTATGAAAGATACTCTATGAAAGGCTGGGAGACCGCTTTTCGGGGCTTCCACAACGGCGACTTCTCCCGCCCGAGTTACAGGGTTGAAGAGTACCTGGAGCAGGGCCTTACATCATCGCCCGGCATGGCTTTGAATGGCTGCGGGACTTTGCTAGCGCCCGCCGGGGGCTCCAACACCAAGACCCGGAGCGTGGCCTTGCATCACCCGGCGCGGTGTAAATGGCCGCGGGACAATTACCATCGCCCACCGGGGGCTTTGACTCTGACATCAGGAGGGGAATGGGATGTGCAGGGGAGAGATAAGTCTTTGCCTTCCATCACAGCGAGGAGGAGATGCGCTGTGATGGATGTTTGTGTAAATTGTGTTGTGTCTTGGTTCTTTTTTGTGTGTATGACTGCAGAAACAACATTTCGTTTGAACCTCAATGGGGTTCAAATGACAAATAAATTGCATTGTATTGTATTGTATTAAAGATCAGGACAGACAATGAAGATGACAAGACTGGGAAGGGAAATGACACAAAATGTTCAGGCGATTAGTGAAACATGGTTGCAGGATGGTTGTGATTGGAAACTAAATATTCCAGGATTTTGTTGCTTCAGGTGTGATAGAATTGAAGGGGCAAGAGGTGGAGGTGTTGCATTGCTTCTCAGGGAAGGTATTACAGCAGTGCTTTGGCAGGATAGATTAGAGGGCTCGTCTAGGGAGGTTATTTGGGTGGAACTGAGAAATGGGAAAGGTGTAGCAACACTTGTAGGAGTGTATTATAGACCGCCTAATGGGGAGCAAGAATTGGAAGAGCAAATATGTAAGGAGATAGCAGATATTAGTAGTAAGCACAAGGTAGTGATTGTGGGAAAATTTCAATTATCCACACATGGACTGGGAAACACATTCTGTAAAAGGGCTGGATGGTTTGGAGTTTGTAAAATGTGTGCAGGATAGTGTTTTGCAACAATACATAGAGGTACCTACTAGAGGTATGTGTCGGAGGTATGTGTTGGGGAGCACTTCGGGTCCAGTGATCACAATGCCATTAGTTTCAATATAATTATGGAGAAGGTCAGAACTGGACCAAGGGTTGAGATTTTTGATTGGAGAAAGGCTAACTTTGAGGAGATGTGAAAGGATTTAAAAGAAGTGAGTTTGGACATTTTGTTTTATGGGAAGGATGTAGTAGAGAAATGGAGGACATTTAAAGGTGACATTTTAAGAGTACAGAATCTTTATGTCCCTGTTCGGTTGACCCTGTACGGTTGAAAGGAAAGAATAATAATTGGAAAGAGCCATGGTTTTCAAGGGAAATTGGACACTTGGTTCGGAAAAAGAGATCTACAATAATTATAGGCAGCATGGAGTAAATGAGGTGCCCGAGCAGTATAAAGAATGTAAAAAGAATCTTAAGAAATAAATTAGAAAAGCTAAAAGAAGATATGAGGTTGCTTTGGCAAGTAAGGTGAAGGCAAATCCAAAGGGTTTCTACAGCTATATTAATAGCAAAAGGATAACGAGGGATAAAATTGGTCCATTAGAGAATCAGAGTGGACAGCTATGTGTAGAGCCAAAAGAGATGGGGGAGATATTGAACAATTTCTTTTCTTCGGTATTCACCAAGGAGAAGGATATTGAATTATGTGAGGAAATGGAAACAAGTAGGGTAGCTATGGAAACTATGAGGATCAAAAAAGAGGAAGTACTGACACTTTTGAAAAATATAAAAGTGGATAAGTCTCCAGATCCTGACAGGATATTCCCTGGAACATTGAGGGAAGTTACTGTAGAAATAGCAGGGGCTATGACAGAAATATTTCAAATGTCATTAGAAATTGGAATGGTGCCGGAGGATTGGCGTACTGCGCATGTTGTTCCATTGTTTCAAAAGGGTTCTAGAGTAAACCTAGCAATTATAGACCTGTTAGTTTGACATCAGTGGTGGGCAAATTAATGGAAAGGATACTTAGAGATAATATATATAATCATCTGGATAAACAGGGTCTGATTAGGAACAGTCAACATGGATTTGTGCCTGGAAGGTCATGTTTGACTAACCTTCTTGAATTTTTTGAAGAGGTTACTAGGGAAATTGATGAGGGTAAAGCGGTGGATGGTGTCTATATGGACTTCAGTAAGGCCTTTGACAAGGTTCCACATGGAAGGTTGGTTAAGAAGGTTCAATTGTTGGGTATTAATAGTGGAGTAGCAAGATGGATTCAACAGTGGCTGAATGGGAGATACCAGTGAGTAATGGTGGATAACTGTTTGTCAGGTTGGAGGCTGGTAATGAATGGGGTGCCTCAGGGATCTGTGTTGGTTCCATTGTTGTTTGTCATGTACATCAATGATCTGGATGATGGTGTGGTAAATTGGATTAGTAAGTATGCAGATGATACTAAGATAGGTGGTGTTGTGGATAATGAAGTAGATTTCCAAAGTCTACAGAGAGATTTAGGCCATTTGGAAGAATGGGCTGAAACATGGCAGATGGGGTTTAATGCTGTTAAGTGTGAGGTGATACATCTTGGTAGGACAAATCAAAATAGGATGAACATGGTAAATGGTAGCGAATTGAGGAATGCAGTAGAACAGAGTGATTTATGAATAACTGTGCATAGTCCCCTGAAGGTGGAATCTCATGTAGATAGGGTGGTAAAGAAAGCTTTTGGTGTGCTGGCCTTCATAAATCAGAGCATTGAGTATAGAAGTTGAGATGTAATGTTAAAATTGTACAGGGCATTGGTGAGGCCAATTCTGGAATATGGTGTACAATTTTGGTTGCCAAATTATAGGAAAGATGTCAACAAAATAGAGAGAGTACAGAGGAGATGTATTAGAATGTTGCCTGGGTTTCAGCACCTAAGTTACAGAGAAAGGTTGAACAAGATAGGTCTTTATTCTTTGAGCGCAGAAGGTTAAGGGGGGACTTGATAGTGATCTTTAATATTATTAGAGGGATAGACAGAGTTGACGTGGATTAGCTTTTTCCATTGAGAGTAGGGAAGATTCAAACAAGAGGACATGATTTGAGAATTAAAGGACAAAAGTTTAGGGGTAACATGAGGGGGAACTTCTTTACTCAGAGAGTGGTAGCTGTGTGGAATGAGCTTCCAGTGGAAGTGGTGGAGGCAGGTTCGATTTTATAATTAAAAAATAAATTGGATATGTACGGGAAAGGAATGGAGGGTTATGGTCTGAGTGCAGGTAGATGAGACTAGGTGAGAGTAAGTGTTCGGCACGGACTAGAAGGGCCGAGATGGCCTGTTTCCGTGCTGTAATTGTTATATGGTTATATATATTTTTTTAATTTAATCATAAACCTGGTGTACACTGGAATTGAAGAGCACATGATTAGGATCCTTAAATAAAATCTGAGCTAAGAACTGGATGAGTTGTCGAAAAGAAATGCGATTAGGTGTTGCCAATAATAATGATGAATATTAGATGAAGTATTTAACATACACCAGGGGTTCACCAATCTGGTTAATGACACAGAGACCAATAAGAATACTAGTATGTATCAGTTTCTCTACTAAGTGAAAGATGGTAAGAGGAAGTAACTCAGACATATATGCGTGTTTAAATAAGTATAGGGACTCAAATTGCAGGAAGAATTGGCAGAAAACTTCAAGCCAGTAGAATGAATCCACATTAACCACAAGAATGAGTAGAAAATGAGGTGATGGTGAGGAATTATGTGTGGGTTGGGGTATTTGTATCACTGTACACCGTGGAAAAGGCCAGCCCTCTGGTATTGGCTGCATTGTATCAAAGATGCTAAAATGGTTTCATTTCAAACAAATGAATTTGTGCAAATCCCAAGGTGAGCAAAATGAATCGTCATGAGTATGATAAGATGGTGTATGGAAGTAGTGTTGCAGGGTGGTTTAGATCATTGTATTAACCCCAATCATAGAGGAAGCAGAAATAGGAGATGTCCAAAAGGAGCTGGCTTCAGAGGGCTGAAATATAGCTTGAGATGCTTTGGGGCAAATGTACATTTTTATGCAAGAAATGGAATGGAAGAAATCTGAAGAAAGGTCCTGACTCAAAATGTTACCTATCCATGGTCTCCAGAGATGGTGCTTGACCCACTGAGTTACTCCAGCACTTTGTGTCTTTATTTTGTAAACCAGTCATCTGCAGTTTCTTGTTTCTGCACTGATGTTTCTGACTGACATTTCTTTGAACACGGAAAAATATGTTAGGAAATTTGGCTCTGACATTGTGCTTGAAGACAGAGCTCAGGTGATGTGATCTTGATATAATTCAGTATGTATTATGGGAATCAAAAGAAGGGCAAAGTGAAACGGGTGAAGGCACACAAAATATCAAATCTCATTTGACAGCAATTGCTGAACTGGGTGATGATAATTGAGGTAAATCCTTGCGTGTCTCATGAGCTGGTTGGGATCCAGTTGATCACTGCGTTTTGGTTGCTGACACAAAAATGATGGCAAGAGGAAGTAGTTAAGGTTAACACTAGAGATCTTTGTTCAGCAAGAAGAGCAGGATTTTATTTGAAATTCACACCTTTACTGAGAAATTAGAATGCAAGTCATATAGGAATGGACACGTGCAGCCAAATCTACAAATGCCTATTTATTTAACTTAAACTAAACTAACCAATAAAAGGGTCGGGGGCTGTAGTGTAAAGCCAGTTTTGTGACTTCACACGTTAAAATCGAAAAAGTACATATTCCAACTTGATGTGCTTTAAAATGAACCTTTAAAAGAGGCTTTGAGTTGAAGGAAATGCTGGAGGATCTATCCATTCAGAGTAGAATTCAGGGTGGTGAGTAATCAGACCACGTTCTTGCGGGGATTCAACTGTGTGGTTTTTTTTCTCAGAAACCCTGTGATCCATCTCTCTATCATAGAAAGATTTACAAATCCACTGAAAGCAGCAACCACTTTTCTACCAGCTGGATTCACACTCAAACACCTTTGGAAATGTTAAAATGAATCTGCCACACAATAGATTTAGGTCTCGACCCAAAACCTTGCCTATCCATTTTCTGCAGGGATGCACCGTGACCCGCTGAGTTACTCCAGCACTTTGAGTCCTTTTGGAAATATTAATGCTGGAATGGAAACCCATTCATCAGCTGTTCAAAATACATTTTCCCATCCAAACATGCATGTGTGATGATTACAGGATGACACTCCCTTGAAAGGATTACAGACTAATGTGTTGATATAGTGGTGGGAAGAGATCGCCCCTCACAACACTTTTCAACTTTTTGAAGGAATATTGTAGACTTCCAGCAAACAGCAAGATTTCAGACAAAGATGGTCAAATCAATGGGCTTGTTGATTTATTCCACTTACATCGTCCATCGATGAGATAACACCAATGAGTATTCAGTACCAACAATACCAAGTTACAGGGAAACTGCGACAGGACTAATCCCCTGTTCACATGGATGTGAATCCCACCAAATGATTTGGTGCCGTAAGTAGGTAAGGGTCATCTCTCACAATGGATCAGGCCTTCAAGAACTTTTACATTACCTCCTGCTGCCTGATATCAGGAGACATTAACACAGCTCAAGATTGTGGCTTGGAAGAAAACATCATATTGTTAAAAGGCAAAATCATGAAACTCTAGCCATGAAAGAATGCTAAGATGCTTGTCGCCAAATGCATTCTGCACTTAACCAAAATATTTGCTAAATGTAAAAGCATAAATCTTCAAAACCTCAAATATAAATCGCTTAAATTGCAAGGTGATATCAAAACAAGACATCAGCAATGATACCAACTGAATCATCCTACCACAACCAGAGAACTGTGTTGAACTACCATGTACCTCTTTGATGACCCTTGGACTATCCTTGATCAGAATTTACTGGTTCTACCTTCCCTTAGTGGGGAAGATGCTGGCGTCGATGATTAAATTCAATTCAACTTTAATGTCATCGCACAAATACAAGTATGAGTACAACGAAATGCAGTTTTGCGTCAGTCCGTAGTAGTTGTGAATAAAGAAATTTAAAAAAAAGAAAGAGAGAAGATACAGAATAATCAAAAAATACAGAGTAATTAAACAATGGGGACGGAGGGAACGGAGAAATCTATCGGCGGGACTCCGAGTTCAGCAATGTGATGGTATTATTGTAGAAGCTGTTCCTCATCCTACTAGTACGTGACCTGAGGCTCCTGTACCGCCTCCCTGATGGGAGGAGGGCAAACAGTCCATGGTTGGGGTGTGAGGGGTCTTTGATGATCTTCCCAGCCTGTCTCAGATACCGTTTTCTGTGGAGGGCATCCATGGCAGGGAGCGGGGCACCGATGATGTGCTGCGCGGTTTTCACCACCCGTTGCAGTGCCTTCCTGTCCGCTACGGTGCAACTGCTGTACCATACCGTGAAGCAGGTGGTCAGGATACTCTCTATGGTACAGCGGTAAAAGTTGGTCAGGATCCGGGGGGACAGGTGGGCTTTTTTGAGCCTCCTCAGGAAGTAAAGGCGCTGCTGTGCCTATTTGATCAGCTTGGAGGTGTTGAGGGACCAGGACAAATCCTCCGAGATATGTACTCCGAGGAATTTATAGCTGGAGACGCGCTCCACCTCAGTCCCGTTTATATGGATGGCGGTATGACTGCCTCCTCTGGTCTGCCTGAAGTCGACAATAATCTCCTTCGTCTTCTTGGAGTTGAGGACGAGGTTATTGTTGGCACACCAGGTTGTCAGGTGCTGGATCTCCTCCCTGTAGGCTGACTCATCGTTGTCGCTGATCAGTCCTACTACCGTGGTATCGTCAGCAAACTTAATAATGGCGTTGGATCCGTACTTTGGGATGCAGTCGTGGGTGAAGAGGGAGTAGAGGAGAGGGCTGAGCACACAGCCCTGTGGCAGTCCGGTGTTCAGTGTTATAGTGGAGGAGGTGAGGTTGTTGACCCTAACAGACTGTGGTCTGTTAGTGAGGAAGTCCGATGTCCAGTTGCAGAGGGAGATGGAGATGCCAAGTCCACTGAGTTTGGTGATCAAGCTGGCTGGGATGACGGTGTTAAAGGCAGAGCTGAAATCAATGAACAGCAGCCTGATGTAGGTGTTATTGCTGTCCAGGTGGGTCAGGGCAGAGTGTAGGGCTGCCGATATGGAGTCCTCTGTAGACCTGTTGGCCCGGTAGGCAAACTGATGGGGTCCAGTGTGGGGGGGAGGCAGGCTTTGAGGTGAGCCAAGATCAGCCGCTCAAAGCACTTTGCAATGACAGGGGTGAGTGCCACTGGGCGGAAATCGTTGAGACTCCCTGTAGCTGACTGTTTGGGCACTGGCACAATGGTTGATGTCTTGAGGCAAGTGGGGACAACACCCTGGGCCAGTGAGAGATTGAAAATGTCGGCGAGGACTGGGGATAGTTGTCCAGCACATGCCCTAAGCACCCGGCCAGGGATGCCATCGGGGCCGGCAGCTTTGCGCTCATTCACCTTGCTCAGTGCATCTTGTACAGCAGAGGTGGAGAGGCTGAGAGGTTGTTCATTCGGGGGTGGAGCAACTTTAATGGCTGGGGTTTTGTTGTCCCGGTCAAAGCGAGCATAGAAGTGGTTTAGCTCGTCAGGGAGGGTGGCATTGTCTGGGGGAGGGGTGTTAACTTTCTGGTAATCGGCAAGGGATTTGATTCCTTGCCACATGCGCCCGGGGTCAGAGTTGTTATGGAAATGCTCCTCAATCCGCCGTTTATGATTGAGTTTAGCAGTCCTAATTCCCATTTTCAGATTGGCCCTGGATGAGCTGTATCCCTCAGCATCGCCAGATCTGAAAGCGGCATCGCGAGCCTTCAGTAGGAGTCTGACCTCCCTGCTCATCCACGGCTTCTGGTTAGGGAAGGTCTTTATCTCCTTGTGGGTAGTGACATTATCGGTACAGAATTTTATATAGTCCAGAACTGTTGAGGTGTACGAGTTGATGTCCACTTGTGAATTGAAGGTGGACTGAGTAGCAAAGAGACTCCAGTCTGTCTGCTGAAACTGCTCCTGTAAATCAGAGACAGCCCCCTCAGGCCAAACCTTCACTGTCCTCATGGTAGGTTTCACACGTCTGATCAGAGGTGTGTATTTGGGGAGCAGGAACAGGGAGAGGTGGTCAGACTGTCCAAGGTGGAGGAGGGGGAGATCTTTGTAGGCTTCAGTAATATTAGTGTAAACTAAGTCCAGAACATTGTTTCCTCTGGTTGGGCAGGAAACATGCTGATGGAACCTGGGGAGTACAGTTTTAAACCCCCTTTTCATGGGGCGACTTGACGCAAGAGGTAACCAGAGTTTAACATCGTGGGAACCTCGTGCGGTAACAGTACGGCATTCGTGGACCACCGTGGCGCTAACGGCAGGTAATCGTGTAACTTGGGTACTCGGGAGAAAATTCAAACATGTTTGAATTTGTCCAAGAGTGACTTGTACACTTGTGGTTGAGCATTGCAACATTTTATGAACGTAGTGGCCAGTACGATATCCGTAGTAACTCTTGCGGTCACTGTGGGGACTCCTGCGGACGGTGAACCCGGAAGTTGGATAGAGTGAATCCAGCCAGTTTGCTATTTACATACAAATCTAATAAAACTAGCTAACAAGCATTTCATTAATGTCAGTGCGTCTTTTTTTGTCTGAAAGCAGTTTCTAACTGGAGGAACTCCGCGGGCCAGGCAGCATCTACGGAGGGAAATTGACAGGCGAGCCTTTCCTCAGGCTGCCTTATCTCTCTACCCCCCCAACTCCCACCCACACACACAAATGCTGGAGAAACTCAGCGGGTGCAGCAGCATCTATGGAACAAAGGAAATAGGCAACGTTTCGGCCCGAAAAGTTGCTTATTTCTTGTGTATGTGTCGGAAGGAACAGCAGATGCCGGTTTAAAGAGAATGAGTTCGACGGCAGGCAGCATCTTTGGGGAGAAGGAATGGGTGACATTTCGGGTCGAGACCCTTCTGATATGCTGCTTGTCCCGCTGAGCTACATGTTGTGTCTATCTTCGTTTTAATCCAGCATCTGCAGTTCCTTCCTGACCGAACCTGATTGAAAGATGAGAGGCTGGGCGATAGAAATCATTAATTGAATTAAATAACCTGTCTAATCGTATCTACGGGCTAGATGGAGGAAGAATGTTCCCGGTGTTGGGGGGAGTCCAGAACCAGGGTCCCAGTTTTACAGTCTACCGTGGGAACTCTTTAATTACAGCGGGAAACCTTCAGTTTCCCAGGGGGTCGGGACGGGCCTGGAGTTGGGATATGGAACGAAGGAAATAGACAACGTTTCAGCCCCGCTGCACCCGCTGAATTTCTCCAGCATTCGTGTTTGTGGGTGGGAGCATTCACGTGTGTGGGTGGGGGGGGGGGGGGCGGGGGGAGGGGAGAGGGTGAGGGAGCCTGAAGAATGGGTCGCCTGTCCATTTCCCTCCGTAGATGCTGCCTGGCCCGCGGAGTTCATCCATTCATGCCTGTGTGAGAGAGAGGGAGAGAGAGAGAGAGAGAGAGAGAGAGAGAGAGAGAGAAGCAGTCCTGGTCAGTCCTTTTTGAAGATAGACACCAGTTGCTTGGAGCAACTCAGCGGGACAGGCAGCATCTCTGGAGAGAAGGAACGGGTGGCGTTTCGGGTCGAGAGCCTTCTTCAGACTGAAAGTTTCACCTCTCAGTAGATCATAAAATAACACAATCATCACGGTCAATGTGAGATACAGTGTTTATTCATATTTGACAAAATAAAAAGACGACTTCTTGCACATATTGAGAGAAGGTGCATCACACCAAACAACATTTGTCTAAAAAAACACAGATTATTCTTCAGCTCATTAAAGAGCTCGGGTGAAAAAAACCAATTTAGTGTGTGACAACAAAGTAACATCATTTGTGCCACGTGATTAACTACACTACAGTCCACGATGTTAATTCACGATTAACGGGAAAGATCGGGAGACGGACAAGTCACTCGCACAAATGACAGAATTGCCGAGTACCGTGGGAACTCTTTACTCTACCCCCGTTATATCGTGTGATATCGTGCTAGACCACGACCACTCCACTCTGGCTACATCTTGCGTCAAGTCGCCCCGTGAAAAATAGCCATAAAGGTCGGAGTGGTTGAAATCACCCACAACAATAAATGCCCCCTCTGGGTGAGCAGATAGATGTTTGCTGATAGCAACTTGCAGCTCTTCCATTGCTAGCCTGTCATTAGCGTCCGGGGGAACATAGACTGCAGTGATAACAGTCGATGTGAATTCCCTGGGCAAATAGAAGGGCCTGCACTTTAACATCAGGTATTCCAGGTCAGCAGAGCAGTGACTACCAATCTTAACAACGTCCGTGCACCATGTGTTATTCACATAAATGCAAGCACAATGCAAATGCACACAAATAAAAGATGGAATAGCAGCGCATTTGGAAAGCAGTGACAGGATCGGTCAAAGTCGGCATGGATTTATGAAGGGGAAAATCATGCTTGACTATTCTTCTGGAATTTTTTGAGAATGTAACAAGTAGAATGGATAAGGGAGAACCAGTGGACGTGGTGTACAAGGTCCCACACAAGAGATTAGTGTGCAAAATGGTATTGGGGGTAGGGTATCGATACGGATAGAGAACTGGTTGGCAGACAGGAAGCAAATGTAGGAAAATTAATGGGTTCTTTTCGGAATGGCAGGCAGTGACTAGCGGGTTGCCGCAAGACTCAGTGCTGGGACCCCATTTATTAACAATATATATTAACAATTTAGACAAAGGAATTAAATGTAACATCTTCAAATTTGCAGATGACACAAAGCTAGGTGACAGCGTGTGCTGCGAGGAGGATGCTATGAGGCTGCAGGGTGACTTGGATAGGTTGGGTGAGTGGGCAGATGCAGTAAAATGTGGATAAATGTGAGGTTGCCCACTTGTGGCAAGAGGAAGAAGGCAGTCATATTAAGTTAAGGGGAGGTGAAAGTACTGAAAGTAAGCATGCAGGTACAGCAGGCAGTGAAGAAAGCAGATGGCATGTTGGCCTTTATAGCAAGAGGATTTGAGCATAGGAACAAGGAGGTCCTAATGCAGATGCAAGGGCCCTGATGAGACCACCCCCGGAGTATTGTGTTCAGTTTTGATCTCCTAATTTGAGGAAGGACATTCTTGCCATTGAGGGAGTCCAGCGTAGGTTCACGAGGTTCATTCCCAGGATGGCAGGACTGACATATGATGAAATAATGGATAGACTGGGTTTATATACACTGGAATTTAAAAGGATGAGAGGGGTTCTTATAGAAACACATACATTTTTTAAGGGATTGGACAGGCTAGATGCAGGAAAAATGTTCATGATGATGGGGAAGAACCAGGGGTCACAGTTTAATAAGGGATTCGCCATTTAGGACTGGGATGAGGAAAAATGTTTTCACCAGAGATTTGTGTATCTGTAGGATTCTCTGCCACAGAAGGCCTTGGAGGCCAATTCACCGGATGTATTCAAGAGAGAGTCAAGGGATATGGAGAGAAAGCAAGAACAGGGTTCTGATTTTGGATGATCAGCCATGATCATATTGAATGTCGGTGCTGGCTCAAAGGGCCGAATGGCCTACTCATGCACCAAAATCTATGTTTCTAATTATGTATCTATATGTAAATGGATCGATTGTAATCATGTATTGTCTTTCTGCTGACTGGTTAGCATGCAATAAAAGCTTTTGTCTGTACCTCAGCACATGTAACAATAAACTAAACTGAAACTAACACTCGTCCTGTGTGGGGATGGCAGCAATTTCACAAAGCTCCATTCTTAGCCGACTCTTTTCACTTCTTTTCAAGTCTGGAAAACAACCTTCCACCACCACCCTCATCATTCCTACCATGAAACCATTTCTGTATCCAGTTTGCTAACTCTTCCCTGTGATCTAACCTTCCAGAGCAGCCTTCCATGCAGAGCTGTATCAAAGACCGTGCTAAAGTTGACATAGACAAGTTGGCAAGCCCCCAACACCATCAACCTTCACCGTTACTTCTTCAAAAAAGTCAATCAAATTCATGAGACACAAATCCGTGAGACACAAATTCCTGCTATCACTAATCAATCTCTGTGTATCAAAATGCATGTATATCTTAATTTAATTTATATGATTTAAAATAAAATGATTTTGAACTGCCCTGCAAATCAGGCACCATCTGTGAGGAGATGCACATGGTTATTGTTTCAGATCAATTATCCATTTTAGAATTTTTATAAACATAAAAATGCATTTTGACATGAAGGAAAAGGTGGCTTTTTGTTCCAGAATTCCAGGGCTGTGATGCCTTTAAGTGATACTAGGTGGGACCCGTTGGGTCCCAGCTTCACACGGGAGGGCTGGTCCCCAACGCAATATTCCAGCTCTCCACCAATTCCAATATACACACACATATGCACACACACACAGTGTCACACACACACCCCCACCTCACACACACACATACATAAACTCACACACATACACTCACATACACATACACACACATACACACATACACACACACACACATACACACACACATACACACACACACATACATACACACACACATATATATATACACACACACGCACACACATACACTCACACACACTCAGACACGCGCACACACACACAGACACACACAAATACACACACACACACACACACACGCTCACACTCAGACACACTAACACATACTGAATCACATACCATATATATGACAGTAAACTTTCTTGAATCTACTCACACAGCTGAGCGCGGCCTCTCCACTGTGGGGCTTCCTCAGTCAGCGGCACTTTCGCAATCAGCATGACCTCAGCACTCACCGGAAATTACGCAATCAGTGCGACCTGTCCACTAAGCGGAAGTCACAAAATGAGCGGGACTTTTGGACTAAACACAGTCGGACCTAATAAAGCATTTATTCCTTCCAAACACAGTCAGACCTAATAAAGCATTTATTCATTCCAAACAGTCAGACCTAATAAAGCATTGCAGTTTCAAGCACAGGTAGGGCAGCAGGCCAAACAACTCATGGCATTGTCATTTCATTTCATTTCCAATCAAGCATTGCATTTTCAAGCACAGACAGGGTAGCAGGCCAAACAACTCATGGCATTGTCATTAAGGGCTAACACATCATTTATTGTAAGTACATTGCAGACTCATAGTTCAGTTGATTCACATCTTAGAATGACAGTCGTGGCCTCTCCCTCGCGGTCTTGCAGAGTGACTGACTAATGTCCAGGCATCCGGGGTTTTATAACCCTACCCACACCCCCCCCCCACCCCCCCCCCCCCCCCCCCCCCCACCCCCCCCCAGAAGGGGGTGTTACCCTTCATTGCGGTGATTGACAGGCAAGAGGACCAATCAGCTGATCTCAAGGTTTTTTTTTTAAAGACTCATAACTTTTTTATTTTTCATCAATGGGAAAAATCCTTGTGACTGGCTCAGCGGAGGAGGACTGAGTAAAATAGATACAGGGTAGCGTTTTTTCTAAGATCAATATACAGCGCAGACAGGAAGTGGTCAAGACGAGACTTTTAATTATATAGATTAAATAAGGAATCTACTAAAAGAATTTAACATCTTTCAAATTTTCTTCAGCGTTCTAGCCATTGCTTTTGCTATTTTCTTTGCAACCCGTTCCCCAAGGCAATATTCTACCACTCACCCATAGCCACCACGGGAGGCCTGGTCCTCCAACTCAACCCGTTCCCCAACACAATATTCCACCACTCACCCAGAGCCGACAACTGCGCATGAGCTGCTCATTTTGCCTTATGCACCATCCTTCATTTTTAAACTTTAAAAAAATGCAATTGCACTTGCTAGCTAGCAGAACTCAGTGTACTGTGACTTTAAAATAAAAGCATTTGCACCTGCTATGGCTAGCAGGACTCAGTGTACTTGGAGAGCAACAATGTTGCGAGCAGGGCTGCAATTCCATTGTGACATCACAGCTGTAAGCACAGGGAAATGGCAGTTATTTTTTTTCCAAGTTTCTTCAGATATTTGAACATTTTGAATAATAACTCAAGAAATAATGCATGAATTTTTGATATAACTACAGGAATATGTGAATTTTTTACCGTTGGCGCGTCGATTTTTCGACTAGTGTGATTATACACACACATCCAAGATCAGAGTTTTTTAAGTATACTAGACCAGATGCAGGCCCGTTGGGTCTGTTCCCCCAACGTGTGGTTGTGGGGTGGGCTGGGGGGAGGGGGCTGCATGCGGTTTTCACACGCACTAACTACTCCCCCCCCACACAAACACTGACTACCCCCCTTGATATTATATTAATATTATTAATTTGCTCCTTTTACCCCATAACCACCCTATCGACTGACACATAGCCCCCAACTCGCAGGCACAAATAGAGAGGGGGGCGGGTAGAGAGTGAGGGCAGAAAGAGAATGGAGAGAGACTGAGAGAAATGGGCAGAGACAGAAAGGCAAGAGAAAGAGGGAGAGGGGGTGGAGGGGAGGAGGAGAGGGAGGATGGGTGAGGGGGGATGGGTGAGGGGGGGGGGTGAGAGAGATTGGAGAGAGAGAGGGGGAATGAGAGGGAGAGAGGGGGAGAGAGAAGGGGCTGAGAGGGGGAAGGGGGGGGGGGGATGGGGGAGGAAGGGGTGGGGTGAAGGGGGTTTAAGCGAGGGAGGGGGGGGAGGACAGGGGCTGGGGGAGAGGAAGTGGGGAGAGAGAGAAGGGGGAGAGAGAGAGAGAGAGGGGTGGAGAGAGAGAGGGGTGGAGAGAAAGAGGGGGAGAGAGAGAGGAGAGGGAGAGAGAGGAGAGGGAGAGAGAGAGGGAGAGAGGGAGAGAGAGAGAGAGGGGGGGGGAGGGAGGGGGGGGAGGAGAGGGGGGGTAGGACCACCCAGCAGCCGTCGGCCTCAGAGTCAGCCTCAGCCCCTTGGCCTCGCATCCTCGGCGCTTTCTCTCTGTACCCCCGGAGCCAGTCGGTGATCTCTGGGTTGTCACAGAGGACTTATTCCAGAATGCTTCAGACCCCGAGTATGGGGAGAGGGGGAGGGGAAGGGGGGGGGGGGGGGGGGGCTGTGGAGTGTGCGGGCAGGCGTGGGCCCGAGTGAGCCTGCGGGCCGACTGCGAACAGTTGAGGCCGCCGCCGCAATGTTCTAGAGGCGGAACCAAAGCACGAGCGGACTTGATGTTACTAAGTACGCGTCACACTTCCCGCAGCTGGACTCCCACAAAAGAAGTTCGCTCATGCTGGGGGAGGGGACGGAGGAGGGAGGACGGAGGACGGGGGGACGGGGGACGGGGGGGGACAGGGGTAGGGGTTGGGTGACTTAACTCGTGCAAAACAACTGATGTTTAATCTGGAGCTGGGCTGGGGGTATGGGGAGGGGGACAATGGGGGGGACACGGAGAAACAAATAAAATTCAATGGTTTTGATAAAATGAAATAAACAATGCTTTCGTCCGCAGCGGGGGGGGGGCAAGGCCAGGAGGCAGGGCCAGGAGGCCGGTGGGGGGGCGGGGGCCAGGAGGCAGGTGGGCCTTGATTGGCGGGCATGTGGGCATTGTGACGTCTGCAGCTGGCAAGCGGCGATTATATTTTAAAAAGTGAGTTTTGTGAACAACTTTATTCAAAATTTGGGGAAATAATTGACTGAATTTAGAGAGGAGTGCATTTATGAAATTGTAAGTTAAATCTCTACCGAAATTGTAAAAATCTCCGTGTTTTTGCGTCTGGTTTTCGAGGAGATACGTTTCAAAGGCAAAATGACATACACCACACACACACACACACACACATCGAGTTTAAAATATATATATATCTATCTATATATATATATATATCAGGCACATGCCATGAGTAATTAGTCAGGGCAGGCAGTGGCTTTTAAAAATCTTGAAAACCGCGCATTCGCAGATTATTCTCTCCCTGGCGAGCTGTCAGTCGGCAGATTGTTCTCTCATCTATCGAGTAATTTGTCTTCAATAGGTCCTATCTCTTAATAAAGTATTTAAAAACAGATAGCTCAAAGAAATTTACTTACCATATTATTTGTACATGAAATCCATTCTTCTCTCTTTGTTTGCAGCAAAAATATCCATAACTTTTTCATAGAAATTAGCAGTGGGACTTGTCTCCATCTGAGTAAATCTTTCCTTTTTGATAGAAATTAAAGCAAGTGATGAAAGCCTTTCATTGGACATTCTATTCCTGGTGAAGTTTTTAATTCTTTTCAAAGTTGAAAACGATCTCTCAACAGGAACTGTTGTAGCAGGAATTGTTAAAATTAATTGTAGCAGCTTCACGGCTTCAGGGAACGTTTGTTCCAGTCCATTTTGAAATATAAAAACAAGTAAATCTTTAAATGATTTATCCCGAAACACTTGTGCATTATAAATTCCAGCTCGATCCGCTTTCAGTCTTATGACATCAAAGAAGTTACCGTAGTTTCTTTCTAAATTTTCTATTACTTCCTGATCAATTTGACAAGTAAGTTTTTGAAACTTGTTTCCATCAACTAAGGAAATGAATTGTACTTTTTTGAAGTCGCTGTATCTTGCTTCCATATGCTTCAATATATCGACCAATATCAGATCAAATATTCGTGCTCTCTCTTCTGTAATTGGACGTTTTGAACGAGATTTTGATTCAGTCAGGTCATTTTCTTTGCAATATTCTTCATACTTTTCATGAGTCATCAAAATATTGGCGCAGATCCTCAAGTGAATGTATTGTTTCATTGATTCTTTCAATGCAATAAGGAATATCTATAATTTTAGTTTGCAAAATGTTGTAGAGAGTGTCAGTTTTAATGAAAATGTCATGAGAAGAAAGTATGTAGAATCTTCCGTTAGCCAAGCATAAAGCCCATTGCTCCTCACCAAAGTTTCAGGATCCCACAATAAAGGATTGCTGTTAATGTTGTCAAAAGGTTTACAGAGGTCTCCATGATATTGCAAAATAGTTTGGATTTGCTTTGAGTTTGAAGTCCATCTGGTTGGTGCTGCCTTTGGAATGCGTTTCTGCACTATTTCATCAAGAAATTACGTTCGTTTTGTAGAATTACTAAAAAATTAGGCAAGAGCGTCAATGGTCTTGAAAAGGCCTGTACATTCAGGTATGAATTTAGCTGACTGAGACAGAACAAGATTCAACATGAGCATAGCAGTGGGTAAATAAAGCTGATGGTGCCTTTTCTCTTACTTTAGCTGGAACACCGTTTGATGCCATTACCATTGCTCCATCGTATGTCTGTGCTACAAGTTTCTCAGCACAAGTATATTTGTGTAAGTTATTGAATATGCATTCTGTTGCACTAGTAGCAGTTCTGTCCTTAAGTTTGTCAAAGCCTATGAATGCTTCTTTAATTTCAGAGTCCAATATATACCGTAATACTGTAGAGCACTGAGCTGTATTTGAAATATCAGTGGATTCATCCACTTCTATGGCAATTAATGGGGTTTTTGCAATCTCTTCTTTAATATTATGTTTTACAACTGTGCCTACTGCTTCAATCAAGTAATTTTGTATCTTGTTAGAAATGCCAGAAAAGAAGGATGAACTCTGTAAATGATGTGCCAATTTTTCATCAAATTTTGCTGTATATTTGAGTAACTCAATATAGTTTCCACGATTCAGCGATTCTGTTTTCATTATCACCACGAAAAGCAAGTTCTTGTCTGATCAAAAAGCAAGTAGCACATATAAACTTTTTTAGTATCTCTCTGTTCTCCTTAACTTTTTCATTGTGAATATCGATGCTAAGTTGCTTCTGCTTATCTATGAGCGTCGATCCGTGTAGACCCAAATATCTTCAATGCTATTTGGCTTTCATAATGCGCAGCAGATTTCTCGTGCTTGTTTAAAGCATTAGGCAAATTATTTAAATCACTGTATCCATCTGCTACCCATACAGTTCCACTAGATACAGAAAATAACAGGCACGGGAAACAAAACAGTGTATTTGTTGAAATACACGTTCCTGTTGTACCAAGCTGTTTTAAATGTTCTAATTATTTTTTGTTCATTTGGGCTGTTGAAGTTCTTTAAGTTCTGGCGTTGGTTTTAATTATTTTGGTCTTTTCCACGTAAGTTTGCTTCAAGAAATTCTTCAGGTAATCACTATCCATCTTTGAAAAACCCGCCAAGAAACTTGCGTGTGCGCATGCGCAGTAGGCTGGAGCGCATGCGCAGTGCAGCGCAGTGCAGCGCAGTGCAGCATATGCAAGCAGCCCACGGTGTAAAGCCAGAATTTCAGCTGCCTTTACGGACCGTTCCCACTGATGGCTTGAAGCATCGTCGATGGCACGTGTGTAGCACATATATCTGCGTTTTAAACGTGCTGTGGATGAAAGGCATGGGAGAATTATGCCTCCCTAAGAGATCATTCTCTTTGGGAAGCATAATTCTAACGTGCCTTTACTATTTATGACCATTTATATGTTTTATGACCATTTTATAATTTTAGTCAGGGTAGGCACTGCGTACCTTGCCTACCCTGACGGCACGTGCCATATATATATATATATATATATATATATATATATATAGATATAAAATATATAATATAATATAATTATATAAATAATATATTATATTATATATATATTATATATATACACACATATATACATGTATATATACACATATACATGTATACACACACACACATATACATATAAAAAATAAGTATTAAAATTATAGTTCCAGAAATATTCAATGAGCCATTAAAACAGTGAACAGTTTTCAACTCGTTATCTTGTCTGTGAGTGAGCGTATTTGTTTGTCTGCCAGCTTTTTATGATCTGAACTACGCCCAAACGGTACACAAGTGCTACAATTACTGTACCAACTTACTCACAATTGGCTTGTTGTGTAATGTATCAAGTTTCCTTCAGATTGATGTTATATTTTACAAGTTATTAATATTTTTTAATTTACAAAACCCCAATTTGATAAAGAACTTATTTCCACATACCTCGACTCCATCTACCCCCCCTTGTTAAATCCCTCCCTACCTATGTTCAAGACACCTCAGACACTCTCCGTCGTCTCTGGGCATTCCATTCTCTAGCCCCCATCTTCACCATGGACGTCCAGTCACTCTACACCTCCATCCCCCACCAGGAGGGTCTCAAAGTCCTCTGGTTCTTCCTCGACCGGAGAACCAACCAATCCCCTTCTACAGATACTCTCCTCCGCCTAGCCTTACCCTTAATAACTTTTCGTTTGACTACTCTCATTTCCTCCAAATACAAGGCGTAGCTATGGGCACGCGCAAGGGCCCTAGCTATGCCTGCCTCTTTGTAGGGTACATCGAACCATCCTTGTTCAAGACGTACCAGGGCCTTATCCCAACCTCTACCTCTGCTACATCGACGACTGCATTGGTGCTACCTCCTGCACCCACACGCAACTCACTGACTTCATCCACTTCACCACTAACTTCCATCCAGCACTCTAATACACCTGGACCATTTCCGACACTTCCCTACCATTTCTTGACCTCACTATCTCCATCGCAGGTGATAGACTTCTGACCGACATCCACTATAAACCCACTGATTCCCATGGCTATCTAGACTACTCTTCGTCACACCCTGCTTCCTGTAAGGACTCCATCCCCTACTCCCAATTCCTCCGTCTACGCCGCATCTGCTCCCAGGATGAGGTGTTCCACACCAGGGCATCGGAAATGTCCTCATTCTTCAGGGAACGGGGGTTCCCCTCCCCTACTATAGATGAGGCTCTCACCAGGGTCTCTTCAATACCCCGTAACACTGCTCTCTTTCCCCATCCCTCCACTCATAACAAGGGCAGACTCCCCCTAGTCCTCACCTTTCACCCCACTAGCCGTCACATATAACAAATAATCCTCCGTCATTTTCGCCACCTCCAATGTGACCCCACCACTCGCCACATCTTCCCATCTCCCCCGTCTGCTTTCCGCAAAGACCACAAAGACCGGAGGGTGAAAAAGGTGAAATGAACTGCTTCTGCACAGTTGTGGGTTATGGGTGAGTGGTGGAATATTGCCTTGAGCAATTGATTGCTTTGGGGACTAGGCCTCCCGTGGGGGCTATGGGTGAGTGGTGGAATATTGCGTTGGGAGAACGGATTGCATTGTGGGTCCAGGCCTCCCATCTGACAGGGATCCAATGGGTTCCACTTGGTCTAATATATATATAAAATACTGTTACAGATTTACAATCTCTATGGTGGGAATGCAAATTATGAATACGCCTTAAATAGAACATTAATCAACCCATCGATACATCACAAATTTTTTCTTGAAAAAATGACAATTTAAACTTTATAAGAAGTCCACCCTGCATAATGTTTTAAATAAGGGTACCAATTTCGCTATTAATTGTTAAGCAATAACGTTGAACATTATTCATTTAATTCAACCTCTACACATCATGCTACCCTCGGAATATTGATGCTTTCTGTAGATTTTAAATATTTTACGGTACTTATTGCTGCAGGGCACAATTTGGAAAATGGGTGCTTTCCCATGCTATAAAAAAAGATGAACAATGGAGGTTTAGTTTCTTCAACAAGTTGCCTAATGCAATGTATCGAAAGAAGATCACGATGTTTTACAACTGCAAAATTAAGTAGTGCGATATACATTCATATTTGCTGAGGTTAACCAAGTAATTGGACAATATTATGTACATGCTTAATGATGCAAGAATGGGCCATGTATGAAGAGTAATATTACATAAATGAAATTTATGTATAATGCTGTGCACAATTAATGTAAACAGAATGAATAAATCTGTGGCACAAGTCCCAGCTATTCACTTGATTGTGAATCCAATTTGCGGGTGGAGAAATGTAGCTCTTCATGTCAAATTGAAAATACAACAAAATTGTGTTTAATTAAATTTCAACATGTAGCACAGTCTGTCAAAAAACACTCACCAAATGTATTTGATATTCACTGCATCATGTTCTATTTAGAATCTTAATCTTTCACCGGGGTACATACAAATATCCCAGGGCATTATCATGAAATACAAGGGAGTTCTCCTGGAGAACAGAAACTCCATAAGTCCCTGTTAAAATAACAATGAATGGACACTTAAAAGTAATTAGCAGAGCTTGCCATAATTAGCATGTAAATAGTACATAGGGCAAGGAATTACTGCACAATTAACCTCTGATTAACCTCAAAGCTGTTATCTCCGCCAGCAACTAGCTATGTAAAACTAGATTACCACTGAAACATTGATTATATATAATTTGTTTAATGATTAAATACAAAAGTTGCTGCATTTACAAGATAAATACATTCTGAACCACCAGGTAGACAAAAGTGCTGGAGAAACTCAGCGGGTGCAGCAGCAGCATCTAAGGAGCGAAGGAAATAGGCAACGTTTCAGGCCAAAACCCTTCTTCAGACTGATGTAGGGTGGGGGGGTGGGGAGAAGAAAGGAAAAAGAAAGACCTGAGGGAGAGCTGAGAAGGGGAGGAGACAGCAAGGGCTAGCAGAAATTGGTGAATTCAATGTTTATGCCGCTAGGGTGCAGACTGCCCAGCGGAATATGAGGTGCAGTTCCTCCAATTTCCGGTGGTGCTCACTCTGGCCATAGAGGAGGCCCAGGACAGAGAGGTCGGATTCTGAATATGAGGGGGAGTTAAAGTGCTGAGCCACCGGAAGATCAGGCTGGTTAATGTGGACTGAGTGGAGGTGTTCAGCGAAACGATCGCCAAGCCTACGCTTGGTCTCACCGATGTAGATCAGCTGGCATCTAGAGCAGCAGATGCAATAGATGAGGTTGGAGGAGATGCAGGCGAACCTCTGTCGCACCTGGAACGGCTGCTTGGGTCCTTGAATGGAGTCGAGGAGGGAGGTAAAGCGACAGGTGTAACACCTCTTGCGGTTGCTACGAGTGGGGGGGATGGGGAGAGAGAGCAGTATTACGGGGTATGGAAGAGACCCTGGTGAGAGCCTCATCTATAGTAGGGGAGGGGTACCCTCGTTCCCTGACGAATGAGGACATTTCCGATGCCCGGGTATCTTCCGATGCCCTTCTGAACTCACCAGTTGTATCTAATTAATTTCCAACATAAAGGCCTGGATTTTCCCAGAGTGGCTAACTGCTTACTATTGTTTGCCCTCCATACCTCTCTTATCTCATGAGTTTTCAAGCATGAACTTCCTCATTTAAAGCTTCTAATTGATCTCAGGATCCCAACACAAATAGGCAGCTACCACTCTTCACTCAATACTAATTAAGTCAGGCCTCCAGGTTATTCGCTGACAAAGAATTTGAATAATTGTAAGCATTTCCTTGAATTTTTTGGGACATGGTTATTGCCAGCAAGGCCAGCATTTATTGCCCATTTCTAGATGCCTTAAGAATATAGAACAGTACAGCACAGGATCAGGCCCTTCGACCAACAATGGCCCATGATGCCAAGTTAAACTAATGTTCTCTGCTGCAATGATCCATATCCCTTCTTTCGCTGCATATCTTGTGTCCATTTAAAACCCTCTAAAATGCCACTTTCATGCCTGCCTCCAACAAAAACACTAGCAGCATATTCCAGCCACCAACCACTCTCTAAAACACTTGCCCCACACATCTCCTTTGAACGTTGCCACTCACATCTTAACAATATGCCCTTTAATCTAAAATTTGCAGCCTGTGTAAAATGTCTCGGTCTCATAATGTTATATACTTCTATCAGGACTCTCCTCAGCTTCCAGTGCTCCAAACAAAACAATCCAAGTTTGTCCAACCACTCCTTATAGCTAATACCCTCTGATCCAGGCAGCATTCCGGTGAGCCATCTTCATAAACTGCTACAGTTCGTCTGATGAAAATATTGCCAAAGCGTTGTTGCAGAGGTGGTTGCAGCATGTGGACCCAGCACTGACTGTGATAGATTTAAGTCAAAACTGGGTGCAATTTGGAGGGACAACTTTAAGTGTTGAAGGAGGCCCTTCTTCAGTCTGAAAGAAAGGTTTCGACCCAAAGTCACCTATTCCTTCTCTCCATAGATGCTGCCTCCCCCGCTGAATTTCTCCAGCATTTTTTGTCTACATTTAAGTGTTGGTGTCCTTGGCATTCCCAACTACACTACAAATTAAGAGTGGTCGCGGAGATAGAAATTATTTTAGGTTCGTTTAGAGATACAGAGCGGTAACAGGCCCTTCGGCCCACCGAGTCCGTACCGACCAGTGATAACCGAACGTTAACACTACCCTACACAAACTTGCGACAATTTTACATTTATACCAAGCCAATTAACCTACAAACCTGTGCGTCTTTGGAGTGTGGGAGGAAACCGAAGATCTTGGAGAAAACCTATGTGGTCACGGAGCAAACGTACAAACTCCGTACAGACAGCACCTGTAGTCAGGATCGAACCAGGGTCTCGGGCTCTGTAAGCGCTGTAGGGCAGCAACCCTACCGCTGCGCCACCATGCCACCCAAATGATAGTGGCATTTAAGAGGCTTTTAGAAAGGCTCATACATATGCAGGAACAAGAGGGATATGGATCCTGTGCAGGTAGATGAGATATATTTAAATTAATGGCATTTTAATGAATACAATTATGGAAGATACTTACTTCTTCACCCTCACTGGCATTCTTCTTCATTTTCAAATGTTTTAGACTAGTCTTTGAACTGAAATCCCAAACATATGGTAATAAATGATTACAGTTTCATGTAGAAAAGGAAGCATTACGGCAGAAGATCTGGCCAATACTGTTATTATGTAGACTGTTGTCAGATATCTTTGGTGCTGAATATTTAATTTAGTTTAGTTTAGAGATACAGCGTGGAAATAGGCACTTCATCCCACCAAGTTCACACTGGCCAGCGATCCCCGCACATTAACACTATCCTACATCTGAGACAAATATTACATTTATACCAAGCCAATTAACCTACAAACCTGTACGTCTTTGGAGTCACGATTCTAAGAGAACTCTAGTAAATCAGTGAACAGTCTCCTGATGCTCCCCTCCATCCCTCTGAGCCACACTGTAACTAGTTCCAAGCATATTACTTCCAGAGTTAGGACTAAACAGTTTTGAGATCATTTCTAATTGCTTTACACATTTCAGGTTTTATTGTATGCCTTATTGTTGAGGCTTGTCTAATGACCATTTTTGGATATCTGGTTTAAATAATACCCACAATGTGCTTTTATGGACAAGATTTTGTTTATGGATATTAGATTTAACAGTTTGCTTGTGGTTGTTCTTCAATTCAGTCATGCACGTAATGAGCTACTGTGATTTGTTAGGCTCGATCGTTAGTGCCTGAAATCTGTAGTCTACACTGCAGAATGTACATTGACTCCCCTCCTGATGGTAGTGTATATTTGAACTTTAATAATGTCATTGATATTTGTGTTCCAAGGATGCAAAAGTACCAACAGGCACATGCACATTCACTATCACAATACAAAACTTTTAATTCATATCTGAAAATCAAAATTACATTGTTTCATTATTCATGAGAAGCCACTAACCATACACTGTACATAGAGGCTGCAAGTCAACATTGTTGATAATATGGATTATGTACTATTTAAAGATATTAAGGAGTTAATATAGCTATTACTTTTTATATAATCCACAGCAAAGTGCAACATATTTTTTCAGCAAGTTCGACACAATTCAGCTCAATGTAACAATAACAGTATCACACTCAACATTGTAGCTGAAGCAGCACACTTTCTTTCAAGCAATTCTGGAATCATTTCTGATACAATAAAAAAGGGAAATAAATACAGACATCTTTTGAAGTCGCAGCAGACAAATTAAATCCAACCTCACCACAACATATTAAGAGTACTCAAATTATTACCGGTACATACCTTACAACAGATTGTGCATACAGATAAACACAATGAAGGGATGGGAAAAATAAAATAAAACTGCATTCAAACTGAGTGGGAGCAAACTTTTAGCCATGCAGCTTTCTCCTTCAGAAGTAAAAGCAGTGGAGGAACATCTCCTCGCTAATACAAATGCACCTGAAGTTAATGTTAAATAACACACAATTCAATGTTTCTATATTACCAGCAGTATATTTATTATTAATTTAGCCAATGTGCCTGAGTAGCTATCACTCTTACTCAATGCAGACCATTTTAACCCTGATTTGTTTTCTTTGATTGACTATAATATTTTTTTTCTCAGCCTTTGTGGTGAATTATAACTTAAAGAAAACAGTCTCTCTTTGGGATGTCAGAATCAGAAAGTTGCTCCTCCTGTGTACTTGCGTCAAAGTATTGGGGGTCAAAGTCTGCTGTTTCATTCAGATCAATGTCCTGCTCGTCACTGCTCTCAGCACTGTAATCCACCTCTTCAAGGCAACGCGGTTCATCCTCATCTAGGACATGTGTGGTCGGACTGCGGAGAGGAAAACAATGTTTAAACAGCAGTCAGAAAGAGTGGCTGAAACACGCAACCTCCAACAAAATATGGACTTGATTGTGGTTCATGCTAAAATGTAAAATATTTTTTTTTGCTAGTAAATTTCACCTGATCACCATCTTTTATAAACACTCCAGATCCTGATGTTATCTCACGTTAAAACAGAACAAACCTGATAGGCATTGTTAAAAAGCCAAAGGCGGAACATCAGCCAACAGCCCAAATATTCTTGTCCTATTCATTGCATGGACACATACTTAAACAAAAAGAACTGACTGAAGTATCCAGAGACATTCCATATCAGTAAATATTTTATCATTTGTTTGTCACAGAAGATGTTCCACTTGGATACCAAGGTTCTAAAGCACCACGGAATCAAAAAATTCTGTTTCATTAAAAGACGAGGTAACGATTAACACAGAATGTTTAGGATTTCCATGTTAGTTAAAAGATATTTCACAAAAATAGTGAATTTTTTGATTAAAAATAAATCAAAAGCAATGTTTCCAATAAAGTAATTCTCTAAAATGAAGAGAAATGTGCGGTCTCGTGGAATGCATTATACAATAATTGGCGACCTTCATAATTTTTTAAAGCAGAAACCCAAGCCTTTGTTACAGAATATCACTAGTAGTACTGCAAAATAAAGCTTGCTTCGCTTGCTAGAGTAAAATGCCACAACCCAGAGGATAGTGCATAATTCAAACCTTTCTTTAAAAAAAAATCATCAATATACACATGACCCTTCATAGGCATTTAAGAGAAATGAGCTACAACTATCTCTAGGAGGCACAAGGAACCAGCTGATAAGCTGCACTGTATGGCTTTCGTACACAAATGCATGCGGCTGTAGAAGTTGTCTCATATAAAGTGTGTAGGGAAGAACTGCAGATGCTGGTTTAAATTGAAGATAGACATAAAATGCTGGAGTAATTCAGCGGGACAGGCAGCATCTCTGGAGAGAAGGAATGGGTGACGTTTCAGGACCCTTCTTCAGAATTATGTCATGGGAGTGGGCGGGGCAGATAGAATGTAATCGGAGACAGTAAAAGGCCTGTCCCACGAGCATGCGACTCCATGCGGCAAGCGTGACCTAACGTGGTCGCTTGAGCCGTACGGCCTCGCGGGGCCGGTCCCGCTTCGATTGCCGGAGCCGTATGGAGTTGTGCGGAGCGGGTACGACTGTGTTAAAGAATTCCACGTGGCAATGGCCTGCCGGCCCGCAGCCGCCTCGACGCCATACGCACCGCCTCGACGGGCGTGCGCAGCGTCTTGACGCCGTACGTCAGGCTCGAACTTCACATCACTCACTCGACCTCTGCGCGGCCCCCGCTTCCGGTTTGGTCGCGCTCGCCGCATGCAGTCGCATGCTGGTGGAACCGGCCCTGTACGGGGATCACTCGACCTCCGCGCGGCCCCAGCTTCCGGTTTGGTCGCGCTTGCCGCATGCAGGTCGCATGCACGTGGGATAGGCCCGTAAGACTGGTGGGAGAACTGGGAAGGGGGAGGGGATGGAGAGAGAGAGGGGAAAGCAAGGGCTATTTGTTAAAGAAGTCAATGTTCATATCGCTGGGGTGTAAGCTACCCAAGCAAAATATGAGATGCTGTTCCTCCAATTTGCACTGGGCCTCACTCTGACAAGGTCAGATTGGTTCTGGTTGATTACTGCGCAAACACCTCATCAGTGGTTATCTCGCGCAGGTCGGAGTGAGTAGAGTAGCGATTACATTTTGAAGTGGGCCTTTTTGACCAAGTTGAGGAGATCTAGTTGCTCAATCCCCTTTTAAATGACTTAACATCGGGAGCAGCATGTGTGTTGGATGGTAACATTCCATTCCCTTATCGTCCATGGGTCAAGGGAATATTGGTAGCAAAGTTTACTGAAATTTAGCGAGTTGATGATGTAGGGACGGTTATTTTGTCTTGTTTCATGGCAGTTGGTGCTCTGGGATGACAGGAGATTTGATGGCGTGATTTCGTGAATCTCCTTGTAAATTGCAATGTCTTAGCGTGATTCTGCGGAGCTCTAGGGTATCCCATCCGAGAGGAGTCAGCATATTATTCACGCTTGATTTGCGCTTGTAGTCATTACATACAAAGCGGGCTGCTCGGCGTTGTACTTTCTACAGGGTGATCTTGTTGTTTTTGTTGAAAGGATCCCATACGGTTCCACAATACTCCAATTTGGGCCTGACCAAGGACTTGTAGGCGTTCTCTTTTACGGATGTACTACATGCGTGAAAATTTATCTTGAGAAGGCCGAGAGTTCTATTTGCCTTGTTAGACACTTGATTAATATGCGTCGCCCAACTTAAATCTTTGCTTAATTCGACTCCTAGATATAGGTGATGGTCAGCAGCAAGCAACGTATGGCTACTCATGTTGTAGTCTGATAAAAGTGGTTTGATCTTGTGTGAGACATGCATGCTATGACATTAGGTTGTATTGAATGACATCTGCCAGGTTTTTCCCCACTCACAGAGCATCCAGATCCTTCTGAAAGGACAAGCTGTCTTTTGGTATTTTAATCTCTCGATATATTGTGGCATCATCTGCGAAGTCGAACTCTGGACAAAACTGCATTTGGAATGTCATTGATATACAGTAGGAAGAACAATGGACCCATGACAGTCCCCTGTGGTACACCTGATGTCACAGAAGTTTCAATAGACGTCTCTCCCTCCAAGAGAACTCACTAGTGTCTTCTTGTCAAGAAGATCTCAATCCATTTTAAGAGGTTGCCGTCTATTCCTACATGGTTGAAGTTATACAGGAGCTACTTATGTGGAACCTTATCAAAAGCCTTACTGAAGTCTAATATAATCAGGTCAGTCTGACCCTTGGTATCGAGTGATCATCGATGAGTCCCGCCAGTTGGGTTGCACATGATCAACCCTGTCTAAAGCCATGTTGGTGGTTGGTTAGTACCTTGTGGAAGTCAATATGGTCCATAATATGTCGGTGGATTACATGCTCGAGAATCTTGCATGGTATAGAGGTCAGTGAAACTGGGCCATAATTTGCAGGATTTATCCTATCTCTTTTTTTTATAGTTGGAACAGTATAATTAGCATTCAGCCAATATTCTGGGAGCTCCCCACTAGCCACAGACTTCTGAAAAATCTTTTGGAAGACTGGAGCTAAGCTTGCTGTACAATTCTTTAAAACTCTGGCTGGTGTCTGGTCTGGCCCTGATGTCTTTTTTGGTTTTATTTCTTCCAATAATTTCTGCACCCCATTCGTTGTTACCTTAAGATCTGCAATTTTTGTAGATTGTTGTGAGTTCAATGACGGGAATCCATCTAGGTTTTCTTCAGTAAAAACCGAACAAAACTGCTGGTTTAACACTTCGGCCTTGTCTGCTGCCAAAGATACTGTCCGCCCCATCGATGTAAGGCTTGAGATTACAAATACTTCTTGGCTCATTTTCTTGATGTAAATCCAGAAAGGCTCTGTGTCTTCTGATTTTAAACTTTCCCCTATCACATCATGGTGTATTCTTGATAGGCTTTCCTGATCTGTCTGTCAATTGAATGCCAACATTTCTTGAAATGTGTCCATGTGGAAGTTGACCCAGATTTTCTTGCTCTGTTATAAAGCCTTTGTTTTTTCTTAATTGCACTCCTAATTAATAAATTTACCCACGGTAAATTATATCTGGTATAACACACTTTTGATGGAATAAAACTGTCCATGATCCTGACAAGAACGTGTTTAAAATCTAACCACAGCGTGTTTATGTCTGTTGCTGCCACATAATCGCCTGTTAATTTCTCATTACATTTTGATACGAGTTCATCTATCGAAGATAAATCTGCCTTTTTATAGAGGAAAATCTTCATTCTCGGTGGTCTAAACTGCTTTCTGCTGCCATACATTACCTGGCTGGACAATAAACCAGCAGACACACATAATTTACATAAACAGATCCAGCACACCTGGGTGTTGCGTATGGAAGGCCAAAAAATTATTATCAGAGACGGTTCCAGGTGCAGCAGGCAGTGAAGAAAGACTGGATAACCCCCCCCCACCCCCCATGTGCAAAATTCTTAGGGATTTGATACGGAGTTTCCCATGTTAGAAGAGGACAACTGCCTTTTTACAGATGGTCTTTTTCACACAGGTGAAATCACATTCTCTGGAGGGTATGAGCGTAACTGCTTTGGCTGTCTCCTGGCTCCGAGGAAAAGACATTATTGGTTAGAGGGAGTGCAGAGACTGATGTCACATCACAACTTTCTACAAAGGAGGGATTGCTGACAAAACACAAGCCAAGTATATTTCTGTCTCTAGTGGGCTTATCAACCATTTGGGAATGGGAGGGGGAGATAAAGTGCTGAGCAACCGGGAGATCAGGTAGGTTAAGGCGGACTGAGCGGAGATGTTCAGCGAAATGATCACTGAGCCTGCGCTTGGTCTCACCTGTTTGCAGAAGTTGACACCTGGAACAGCAGATACAGTTGATGAGGTTGGAGGAGGTGCAAGTGAACCTTTGCCTCACCTGGACTGTTGGGGTCCTTGGATGGAGTCGAGGGGGAGGTAAAGAGACAGGTGTTGCATCTCCTGCGGTTGCAGGGGTAAGTACCTGGGGAGGGGATGGTTTGGATGGGAAGGGATGAGTTGACCAGGGAGTTGTGGAGGGAACAGTGGGGTGGAGATGGGAAGATGTGGCCAGTAGTAGGATCCCATTGGATGTGGTCAGTAGTGGGATCCTGTTACACATCTTCCCCAACAGTCTTTCCAGGTGAGGCAGAGGTTCACTTGCACCTCCTCCAACCTCATCTACTGTACCAGCTGTTCCAGGTGTCAACACTGTACATCGGCAAGACCAAGCACAGGCTCGGAGATCATTTCTCTGAACACCTCCGCTGAGTCCGCCTTAACCTACCTGATCTCCCAGCACTTTAACTCCCCCTCCAATTCCCATTTTTGCCCTGGGCCTCCTCCATTGTCAGAGTGAGGCCCAGCACAAATTGGAGGAACAGCACTTCATATTTCGCTTGAGAAGCTTACACCCCAGCGGTATGAACATTGACTTCTCTAACTTCAAACTGCCCTTGCTTTCCTTCACTTTCCATCCCCTCCCCCTTCCCAGTTCTCCCACCAGTCTTACTGTCTCCGACTACATTCTATCTCTGTCCCACCCACTCCCCTGATATCAGTCTGAAGAAGGGTCTCGACCTGAAACGTCACCCATTCCTTCTATCCAGAGATGCTGCCTGTCCCTCGTGTTTCATATAAAAACATGGGATTCCACAGCATCAGAAGACATTACATACTACGGAGACACAAGGAGCTGCAGATGCTGGAATATTGCGCAGAACTCAAAGTGCAGGAGTAATTCGGCGTGCCAGGCAGCACTGGAAGACATGGATTGGTGATGTTTTGGTTCACGACCCTTCTTCAGTCCTCAATCTGAAGAAGGGTCCCAACCCAAAATGTCGCCTAACCATGTCCTCCAGAAATGCTGCTTGACCTGCTGAGTTACTCCAAACCTGTGCTCTACATATCATATAACACCTTCAACTTAAGTGATACAAACACAAGTAGAAGCAGGAGTACACCGTATGAGCCCTGAAGTTTTATTCACCATTGAATAAGATAATGGTCAACATGATTGCAATTTCAATTCTATCTCCTTGTTTATCTAGGATTTCTCTTCGCATTAAACATATTAAACCTCTGCTTCAACTGGCCTTGAAATAGTTGGAAACAATCACAATTCTCGAGAAATAAATTCACCTCATCTTAGTTTTTAATGGTGACCCTTAATTTTATACAGTGACTTCTAATTCACCCACAAGAGGAAACATCCTTTCCTCATCGACTGTCAAGACCCATCAGGATCTAGCTCTTCACTCATCCCTGGAACACCTGGATAACAAAAAACACCTTTGTCAGTCCTGATAATTGTGTATGGGTCATAAGGAACGCTGTTTATTCCACATATTTGTGCAATAAACTTCCTCTGAACCGTTGACAACACATTTACACCATTCCTTAAATACAATGTCCACCAATGTCTCAAGATACTGAAGTATAACTATCTTCTCACTTTAATTCCCCCAAATAAACAGTAGCATTGTTAGTTTTCCAAATTACTTGCAATTAACCGCATATTAACCTTTTCTATATAATTCCATCGTCATAAAGTTGTACAGTACAGAGAATGTTCCCTATTCCTATGGGAAAGGTCAATATAGATATGGGCACAAATGTTGCAAATGAGTATAGAAATACAGGGTTTCAGTTGTATATGATTTTCAATTGTTGGTCAGCCTGGCTTTATGGGCCTGTCTCTTGTTGACTTTAGGAAACACAACATCAAATCCGAGGACCTTGAAATCCATTGAGGATAAATACAGATCCTGTGGATAGGGTTCTAAACTTCAGCAAAGTGATAAATATCTTAGAGTTTACATGGTGAGGATATTCCTGTCAAGACATGGTTATACAAATTTTAGCACTCGTGACCCTTGGTTTCAGGCCACAGGGAGCGCCTTTGCCACCTCAAGGCAATTTCAGGAGACATTCAGAGTGTCTCCGAGGATCTTCCAGTCATTCCTGGTCTACAAACGGTGGATAGCATCTTGTCCACCTTTGTCAGTACCATCTGGTTTGGGATTGCTCTGCCAAGGAACGCTGTTTCTGCAGAGAGTATATTTGTGCAAACTTCAAACACCCCCCTGCAGGAACACAACAGGAGGTGCAACCTCCAGAGCAATTTTAAAACTTAAATCACAATGACCCTTCCACCAAGATAAACTGGACTGTTCCAGCTATCTTCTCAGGCAAACGCCTCCGTTAAACATGTGAGAACGGAGAGGTTGAGAAGGAGTTTCTTCCCAGAGGCAATTCGGACTGTAAAAATTCGCCTATCTCACCTTTCTAACTAAATTTCAATGAACATTTTTCCTTCCATTATTTATTATGTAAAAGAATATGTGTGTTATGATTGTGTTTATAATTTGTTTGGTTGTTTTGTTGTTTGTCTTTTGCACAAAAGTCCGCGAGCATTGCCACTTTCATTTCACTGCACATCTCGTATGTGTATGTGACAAATAAACTTGACTTGACTTTCTATTTTATTTGCCGATTCTCAGACTCTGTGCCGTCAAAGAAATACAGGTGAAAATATGTGTAATTTACTGATTTTCTCAACCTTTGTAAGGCAGGTTGTGCTTTGTGTAACTGCTATTTCCATGCACAATCTTGGCAATAATGTCAAGGCTATTCACAACAAAGACAACAACATCAAATTTTAGCTCCTAATATCTCAGACCAAGGAAACTCAATTTTCTTTTATGTGTCTCCGAGGCAGCAAGGTAATTCAGAAGCATGTAATGGCTCAGAGGCATTCTAATTATTTCTTCCAGCAAAGTGATAACACACTTTTAAAGGACCTAAACTAATTATCAGCCATTAGTGAAAATGTAGAGGCTTGAGAAACAAGATTCCTGTCAAGACACCCTGAGCTTCTAGGGACAAATTTTAAATAAAACAAGCATCCCACCCTTGGTTTCACTGGTGCCTCCAGGGACCAGCCAAAGATATTGCTTGACAACACTAAGTGGTTTTTAATATTTCATTAGACAAGTACAGTAGTTCAAAATACAGCATAAGTCTACAATCAGCAAGGTCTACAACTTCTCAGATTTTCATTATATTCAAATGAAACCAGATTAGCATTAATTTTGAAAGCAGCTCAAATCCAAAGCAGAGCAATTTTATTATAAATAAGACTCATGAATTAGACAACCCTCTGCCCCAGTGAGGAAATTAGAAAATCAGCACAATGCTTTCTTTGGATAACTGGCTTTTCCATTTTTGTTTCATCTGTTGTTATAGTTGTGAAAAATTATGAAAGAATATTGCAGATTGACTACACATAAGTGGCGGCTGAAGAGCTGAACTTTGACCCATCTACATGGGCCCAGGTGCAAGGCCTCGTCTCATACATGCGTAAAGTTGGAGTCAGATTTCAGTTCAAATGTACATCGACTCAAGATTGATGAAAAAAAGACAGCACAAAGAAGTGTGGATGAAATTGAGGAGGTGTAAATGTCTATCTTTCTGCAGTGATTAAAATTTCATGCCTTTTCAAATTTTCTGGCGGAACTGAATTTTAAATTTCAATATAGTGACCATACATTTTAAATTAACAATGTTCAAAATTACATAGGATATTTCACATAAAATGTGATTTTTGTGTATGTCAATCATTGTATGAAGGAAAATATTTGAAAGTCAAAAACCCATTTCTTCTCCTGATACAACAAGGTACAACTTCAAGTAACAATGTGACAAAATCCAACATTTTGCAACCATAATTATATGAAATCTTCATTTGGGCACAAAATTACCATGACGTATCTGTTTACTCAAAAGCCTTTGGACTCAACAAATCTCTTACTATTCTTGATCAGCATACACATCTTTAAATATACCACAAATTCAAAAGAAATACCAGATTAAATATATGGATTAAACAAAATACAAATGCAGCATATCAAAAAAATATTTCGCAAAAAAAAGGATGAGATTTATATTTGGTTTCAAACTAGTTTGAAATAAATATTGCCGACTGCATTATTTCCATGAACGTAAGCAATTATTGCCTTTATCTTAAAGTCAGCAGCAACCCACTGAACAGACCCTCTAAGAAACCTAACAAAAGAGCTAGGAGGAAACTGACACCCTTGACATAAGGACTGCCGTTTATCAGTCAAGCAAGAGAAATTATAATCTAATCTACACAAAAGTAAATTACAAAAGTCTCTTTTCTCTCAATCTCACCAACAAATAAAAACAGTTAGAGGAGTAATGGGAAACTGCTTTCATAAATTCTGGCATATTTCCAGAATAAAGCAGTTTTGCTTCCAGACAATTTTACTGGATAAAGTCTGCAAGTAAATACATACAATTATAATTAGTTTAAAATAATAGGGAAGTCAAGGATCTAACATGGGAAATGAGACAACAGAAAATGTGACATATTTGTTTTTTAAAATGGACATGATTTTTGGTCAAAAATATTAACTATAGCATCAAATCTACTTTTTAAAGCAAAGGACATATAAAAATCTTTGTGACATATAAATCACATTACCCATTTATTTTTGAAAGTCATTAAATGTCGCATTTGATGCAAAAGAGCAATTGCTGCTTTAAGACTGTTTGTTACCTCTTCATGCACTCTCAAGTACTCTTCCTCAGTTGCCATAGCAATCAATACATTGTGTTGATTACCGAGACAGTGAAGAATGTATCCGTCATTGTAGGAGATCTTAGGGACCTGCAAGTGCAGTTCATGTGTGTGGACAAGTATTCCCCAACTAGGAGCACTGGTTTGCATGGTCAAACACACAGGACAAGTTGTTATTGACTTTGTCCCAACCACCCCTGCATCTAAATCTTTGCATTAGACAGTGAGCCCAGAGTCATCATTAGGTTGGAGTGGCTTGTTAGACTTTACAGCAATGAATATTGGCATCACCTAGTCACTCTGAAATAAGAGACTGCAGGTGCTGGAATCTTTAACAAAAAACAGAGCAAGACCTCAGCAGTTCAAGCGGCATCTGTGGAGCAAAATGGATAGAGACCCGGATTTGGGTGGAATTGTTTTTGAAAAACGATGGTTGATATCTAGAACTCTCCACCAGCGGTGGTATTGGGATCAGACGTAATTAGTACATTTAACATAACATATATAACATAACAATTACAGCACGGAAACAGGCCATCTCGGCCCTACAAGTCTGTGCCGAACAACTTTTTTCTCCCTTAGTCCCACCTGCCTGCACTCATACCATAACCCTCCATTCCCTTCTCATCCATATGCCTATCCAATTCCCCCCCCCCCCATAATTTAGGAGGGATTTAGATTTCTGAGGCTGCTGGATTAAAATGGCTGCACGATACTTTTGAATAAGATATCGATTCTCCTATCAGGTACAAGCTCTTATATATGAAAAAGACTATCCAAGTTGGGATCATATTTGTTCTTTTACAGTCTTCCTATCAAGAACAATTGCAAGAGCTGCTCCTTTTAGCAGCAATTTAGTGTACATACTTTCTTCTGAAGGAGACTGCTTTCCAGTCCGAGCAGGATCTTTCTTTGTCAGTTATCCAAGTGACATTAAATGGGCATTAGATAATGATTAACATCACTCCTGCACAGGCACTTCTCACGTATGGCTTGTGCAATTCAACATTATTCCATACACTAAGACTCAGGCATGATTGCATTTATACAGACTTTTTTTAATTAGGTAGCATAATTGAAATACTGAGGGAATCTAAATGCTTTCTTAAAGTGGAATTATTGCATCTTAACTTATCTGTAGTAGACTGAAGCAACAATTGAACTTCATTAAGCCTTCTTATGGAGAAGAGCCTTCACACAGTCATGCTTGCCACATAATGGAATTATGTTTAGTGCCCTTCAAGGCACATCAGTACTTAATATGTTTTAAGAAGCTTCTGAGAGCATTTCCATCTAAGAGCAAGGAAACTTAATTATTTATCTTATTGCACAAGTGGAAATTATGTAGACACAAGAGACTGCAGATGCTGGAATCTTGAGTAAACACAAGCTGCTGGAGGAACCAGTCTTAAAAAGGGTCCCGACCTGAAGCGTCACCCTTCCATTTTCTCCAAAAATGCTCACTGACCTGCTGAGTTATTCCAGCACTTGGTGTCTCTCTTTCTGTCTGGAAAATTGGTGTTGCATTTGAACACTAGTACAGACCTTCAAAAGGAAACCTACAAGTTTGAGGAGACGAACAGCACTTTAATTTCAATTTCTTTCTTTTCTGAATTAGTAGTATTAGTTAGTATTTGCGCGCACACACACACACACACACACACACACACACACACACACACACACACACACACACACACACACACACACACACACACACACGAATAGCAGCAGAAGAAAATTAATTTGTTTACACATCACTGATCTTCAAATGTCCAGACTTTTAGTTAAAGGCATGACGGTTGTCCCGCTGCCAAAGCCTGCTGGACTTCCCTGATGCCAATCATTTAAACTCCCATTTCCATTCCTATCGCTACCTTTCTGGCCTGGGCAAGCTGAAGGAACAGCACCTCATATGGTTAGCTTACAACACAGACCAATGAATTCCACAATTTCAAGTAATACCCCACCACTTCCTCCTCTTACCCGTGTCCTCTGCATCCCGGTGAGCAATCACTTCTTCCATTCCCGTCTCGAACTGAAACATCACCCATTCCTTCTTTCCAGAGATACTGCTTGTCCCTCTGAGTTACACCAGCTTTTTATGTCTATCTTCAGTTTAAATCAGCATCTGCAGTTCCTTCTTACACTGCCCCAGTCACCCTGATCCTTTCCCCTTGTTAGTGCACTCATCTCCCATTCTGTGTCCCATATATAATTCTCTTTTATCCCCCCTCCCCACCCCCTCTATCTGTCCAATGTGGATGGCTCGATTGTGATCGATTGTAGTTTTTCAGTACACACCAAAATGCTTTTCACTGCACCTCGGTACACGTGACAATAAACTAAACTCTCTCTCTCCCTCTGGCTTTACATCTCACTCTCCTTTCTTTTTATCTTACACCCTTTTGTCTCCTTTTCACCTGTTTGTCACTTACTAATCAAAGCCCCCCCCGTCACCTGTATCTACCTATCACGATCCAGGCTTTGTCCTGTCTCCACCCCTCTTTTTCAGATTCCATCATCGAATCCGTTTAAAGGGTCCTGACCCAAAACTTCGCCTAACCATTCCTTCCACAGATGCTGCTGGACCCCCACAGAGTTCCTCCAGCACTTTGTGTTTTGCAGAGATCAGTCTGAAGAAGGGTCTCGACCCGAAACGTTGCCTATTCCTTCTCACCATAGATGCTGCCTCACCCGCTGAGTTTCTCCAGCATTTTTTGTCTACCTTCCAGAAACTGCGGTTCCTTATGTCTCTAGATTTTGTTTTATGTTTATACTAAATCTTACGAATTCATCTTCCTCGTTTAATAGCATTTCCTATGGTTGAGGAGTCTTTGCCTTTGCTTTAAAATTTAATTTGGCATCTTACATATAGAAACAGAACATCAAAAAACTTAGCAACTGACTCCAAAGCTATTGCTATTGATATTCTCCTTAACTGAATGCTCTGGTCAATACGATAATAGCCAAGCTCTGATTGACATTTGTTTAAATAAGATCTTTGGTTACAATTTAGGGTGATGAAGCACTCTGTCAAGGTCAATAAATATTGATTATATTGTTCTCAACAGTTTTCAAATAGCTGAATTGCAAATGATTACTTTATCAGTTTGGCTGAATGGTGTTTGACCACTGCTGTGCAATCTGGATGGTGAAATTCCCTTAGTGCTGTATCAGTGTCAATCCCCACTCAATTTAATTGATGATCAATTAAAATTATTACACCATCCATTTTCCACTGAACCACCGAGAGTCGGATCCAGATCAGAGAATCTGCACATGGTAGAAGTAATACCTTTAAAATCAAAATGGAGAGCATTGTCTACTTGATCATATGTGGGATTTTCAGTGAAAGTGGTTTATGGTGTTGCAATGGATTGTTTATCTGATCTGTGAGAATTTGCAACATTCAAGGATGCGTCAAAGCCTCCTTTAACAAATGTAAAATCCCACAGGCGATTTTTTCGGCGACTGTCATAGTCGTAGCCGGCCCCCCTACGACAATGTCTATAACAACCTACCATCTTGTCGACATCAAGCTACCGCCAGCCGGCGACCCATAGGACGTCCGCCTATGACCACAACTATGATAACCTACGTCCACCCGCGACAAGCTACGACAAGGTAAGGCAATTCAGTCGCTGGTACCTGTCGCCGGTTGACGTAGGTAGTGGCCAATGGAATTCACCGGTCAGCACCGGCGACAACCTACGTCATCCTGGCGACAACCTATGATAGCACCTACGTCAGGAGAAGTCAAGCTACGACAAGCCCATGGTCACCGACTGCCATTGAAAAGTTTTGAACATTTCAAAATCCAGCAGCGACCAGAAAAACGTTACGGTTCTTTAGGCGACTGAGGAGACTATATAGGTGACATCCCAGTGACGACAGCCTAGTCGCATGTAGTCGCCTAAAAAATCACCAAAGTGGGACAGAGGCATTAGGTATCCATGGCCCCTTAATCAGTCAAAGGGTGAAGTTGGGATGTTGTTTTGAGTGTCGAGCTCGTGTAGCTGAGCACACAGAACACTTGCACGTATAGCTGATGGGAATGAACTGCTTCATAAACTGCCCATCTGCCCCTTCCTTCAGGCACCCACCTTTGCAAGATACAGCTGTTCCCACAATTGTCTCCTAAATCACCTCATAACTCACAAAACTGAAGTCATCCTTGATCACAAAGGACAGCCTGAGAAGATCTGGTCTGTAAAATTAGCTCCTTCGTGCTTTAAAAGAATTAAGATTTGGAATATGGATTGTTTCTGTGCTGCAGGGAACACAAAGAATGAAAAGATCTTGCGCAGTTTGCTTCTTATAACTAAACAATGTTGCAGCCAACAAATAAAATAGCATTTGACTTCCTGCTCTTTTGAAGAACGGCATTTTTGTTTTAAGCTCATGGAACCCAGAGCTGATCAACAAATATTAATATTTGGAACAGCAAACAATTTAATAACTGATTACATATGAAAGATGTGCTGCATTACACGATGGTAGTTTGCTACTGTAGTTGCAATATGATGAGATAAATATACAAAGGATGTGGTGAAAAGATCAGCTAATTTAGGTGAGGAGGAAATGGCTAAACAGCTTATTACATAACATAATTTAAAACTGACAAGGAGATAACCTTTATTTTCATACTGAATAACTGATATAACTATTTTCCTCCAACATTTATTCAAGGTGTTAAGCTGAGACTTTTAAACAATAATCTTCAAAATCTACAAATCATAAATTTAGTAGATACAGCATGCAAACAGGGCTTTCAGCCCACCAAGTCCAAGTCTACCATTGATCACCTATCCACATTAGTTCTATGTTATCTCACCTTCTCATCCACTACATAAACACTAGGGGAATATTTACAGAGGGCAATTAACCGACAAACCTGCACGTCTTTGGGATGTGGGAAGAAACTGGAGCATGTGGAGGAAACCAACGCGGTCACAGGGAGAATGTGCAAACTCCACACAGACAGCACCAGAGATCAGGATCAAGGTCGGGTCACTGGCACTGTGAGGCAGCGGCGCTCTGCAGGCTGTGCCGCCCTTGTAAGGAGAAACATCACTGGGAATAGGTGCAATTCTGTGATCTATGCTTCCTTCATTTGTTGATTTCCAAAGTAACATCAATATACAACAAACATTCTTGACAGGCAAAAAATAAACCATTGAAAGCTGGCTGGAATATTGACTCGGAGAAGACACAATTTAATATGATACACTAGAAGATCTTTGATTGACAGGTACACCTCTTCCCCCCACTCCCCACCTCTCCCCACATATGAAACTCAACAGTAGAAACTGATATTGGTTGCAGCATTCGTCCTGCCATCAACTGAAGCATCTTGTTATATTCTGTAGGTTAAATTATTAGCATCTATCAATTTATTTTTAAAATATATTAAAAACTAAAATTATGTTGGTATTCATACTATAAATTGCATTGCCTACTTATAGACTAAATCATGCAAAAAATCTGCAAACATGGCAGATATATCTGCAATAGTTATGGTATTTCACCTATTTTTAGAGATTTATTTTTGCTATGACATACGGTTGCTGATAGTCAGAGTGGTACAGCATGGAAACAGGCCCTTTGGCCCAAATTGCCTACACCAACCAATATGTCTCAGCTACACTAGTCCCACCTGCCTGAAATTGGCACATATCCCTCTAAACTTGCCCCATCCATGCACCTGTCTAACTGTTTCTTAAACGTTGGGATAGTGCCTGCCTCAACTACCTCCTCTGGTTGCTTGTTCCATACTCCCACCATCCTTTGTGTGAAAAAGTTATCCGTCAGATTCCTATTAAATCTTTTCCCATTCACCTTAAACCTAGGTCCTCTAGTCCTCAATTCACCTACTGTGGGAAAGTGACTGGGCAGGAATATGGCCAACTGAAATCATTTTGTGATTAAATAGCATTTAAATTTTACCCAAGGTGAAGAATTTCTGGAAAATTGCAAGATTTTTATTCAACATCACATACATTGATTCTAATATCAGTATTAAGGAACTGAATTAAAACATACAATCAGGGGCTTCAAGAGAACTGAAATAACAAAGAGAACATTTGCTCAGGAAAGCAGCTGTATCATTACATAATTTGCAGGTTAATAGTTGACATGCTATGCAATCTCCAACATCTGTCTTAAACAGGCTAATATAATTTTGCAAATTGGTTAATTAAAACCTATCAAATCCTAACCTGCTTTCAATTATGCACATCATTGCCAATAATGGAGTTCTAAAGTTAGTTGGAGATTTGACAGCATTTCTTCAAAACATGTAAAATTTTACAAATTCCTTAGCTTTACTGCTAAAACTATGCAGGAGCCTCAAATGGGCAAGTTATTCTCATTGTCATACAATAAGTATCATGGATTAGCTTATAGAAAACAAAACTAATTCTAGTGCAAAACAAAAATGCTGGAGAAACTCAGCGGGTCAGGAAATTGGGAGTCAATAACGGTGGGATCAAGACCCTTCACTTGGAAGCCACTGTAATTCAAATTATTTGTTAACAGCAAGGGATCATTTCGTCAATTCAAATAGAAAAAATTGCAACTTTTGCTGGGCTTTTTATTTTCGTCATGTTTCAATCATAGTTTTGCTGTTCTAATACTTCCCTTTCTCGTGTTTTACACAAATTTTTATAGATTTGCGTTGCTATATTGTAAATGTAATGGCAAATTTTCAACTTTCTCAGTGTCCTCCTTTCCAGTTGCCATTACTTCACAGGTACAGTAGGAGTGATTTTACGCAGACCCAATAGAACAGATCTTCCCGTCGTTATTTCCAGTTTAGTTGGTTGTTTATTGAGGTAGTTGTACAAACAAAGGAATGAACGTACTAGGTTTTCCTAATTCTGCATGCAAGTTGTAGCTGGTTGCTCTGTCCCTGGTCTGGTGAGAACTGTATGCGCTTCCCTCCCTGTGCCCTTACATATATACCACCCTGTACATCTAATGACCGCCCCCAAGTGTCCAAAATAATATTGCAAGATATATCTAAGCAAAATAATATGATATGCCAACAATTAACATAAATGGCTCCTACAGTAAACATGAAGGAGCAATGCATAAAAATAACATTCAAAATTAGCATTTCAACACCAAGATACTAAATTGAAAGTAATTGAACAAAATGATATTCAATATTCAACAGTTCATGTCACTCGAGCATGCCCTATGAATAATAAGATACAGATGGAAGGGCAGTTTACGCACAAGAAAAAATCCCACCAATGTACTATAGAATAAATAGAACGTGGGTGTAAATTTGGTCACAGCCAAAGATGTGTTTGAAATATTTCAGAAATCATAAAATCAAAATACATTTTTTATCCAATGGGATGATAAAACCGAACACTTTGGACCATGAGTAGTACAAACAATGTTATTCTGAATGTTCTTACACCATGTTATGGAATTTAAACATCCGAGTCAATATAGCTAATATTGGCAATACTCCTGCTCTCCACTGTCAGAATCCACTTCATTTGAAGTAATAATTTCAGAGATTTTATTGATGGAAAAACGATCAAATGTATAACTGAATCACAGTCGTTCAGAGACAGAGCTGACAGATTTTGATGAACTGAATACTCTTTTAACATTCATACTCTTACACCGTGAAAGCAGAATACACTTGCCCACTTAAAAATTTTAAATAATTGCTCTTGAATAACATGCAATTATGGGAAAAGGAATCATTGAAAGCAATGGTGCAAATCCAAATACTTCCTGAGGAAACGTATCATGGTGTCTCAGGAATGTTTATTCTGCTCACTACCCAAAGTATTCCAGTATTACCATCTTTTAACACCATTGAATAAAGTTTTATGTTGATTTGGTATTTTTGACACATTTCAATTATAGGGTGAAATCCGGTGATTGACTAGTAAAGAATTCCACACACTTTCAGCTTACTTTCCTTCAAATTATCTGCATCTCATCTGACCATTTCACACCATTAAATGCCTGCGGATTTATTCATCTAATGATTTCCTCCTACTTCATTCTCATCAATTGTCTACTTAATTTTCCAACATTCAAAATGATCGAGGTTATCTTTCCAACACAATGGATGCTAAGCAAATTCAAACTGTTGTTATTCCTTAAAACAAAATGTATGATCCTTTTCCCACTCACATTGCACATTTAACCCAAGAATGAACTTCAGCTGCTTTTGATTCTCTCAGGAAAAGTTTGACATAAATATGTACTGATCGCCAAAGAGAATCAGGACAACTGGAAAATATATACTCGTTCCCATATCATTACTGCACAACAGGTATTTTCCAGATAAATTTCCCCATCATTTAACCAGCATTCTGTCTTGATGAATACTAGCATTTAAGTAAATAGGCACGATTTTATAGAGATAGTCCTTCCACCCACATTATTCTTATCTGGATGCAGGAAACTTATCTTACTATCCTTGAGTACCCTGGTGCTGGATAAGAAACGGGATTCTGGCACATAAAAGTGAAGAGGTTCATAAATGATAAGCGTGCAAAAACATTAAAGGCTGATTAAAACATCATTGTTTAAGAGGTCAGTTCTTTTTTTAAACATTTCCACACTCACAGATTTGGGACCTGTTGGTATTGTACTGCTTAATTAGCAATGTCAGCATGGCCTTGCAAAGTACAGTGCAAAATGGTTTACAGAAATGTCAGGAAAATTCCAAACTTGCCAGTATTTACGAGTGTGCTTGTCAGCTACAAAGTGGAATAACATGCATTTTTCAGAAAAATGCAGAGTGCTGGAATAACTCAGTGTGCCAGACAGCATCTCTGGAGACACGGATAGACAACGTTAAGAGTCGAGACCTTCTTTCAGACTGATGGAGGACAAATTATGCCCTCCAAAATGTTTGAGACAAAGACCCGATATTTATTTATTTGCCTCTATGCTCCACAATTTGTAATTTGAGATTTGTAATAGAATACTTCTCAGTATTTTCCACTCTTTGTAATCTCATTTGTCCTTGACACTCGAGTTGCCAAACCAGGCTGTGTTGCAACCAGTCAATATGCTCTTCACCGTACATCTGTAGATGTTCAGGCGAGTATTCATCAACATGCCAAATCTCCTCAGTTTTCTAAGTAGAGGTGTTGATGGGCTTTCTTTATGATTGCTGGATCCAGGACAGCTCTTCAGAGAAACGTACATCCAGGAACTTGAAGCTGTTGGCTCTCTTCACCACTGACCCATCGATGAAGTCAGGAAGTCAGGTTTGTGGTTCCTTGGTCATCCACTTCTAAGGTCAACAATCAGTTCCTTGGATTTACTGACGTTGAGAGCAAGGTTGTTGTTTTAGTACCATTCGATCAGACAATTGATCTCCCTTCTATACTTTGACATAATTCTCCGTAATTCACCCAACAGCAGTGATATCATCACAAATGTAAACATGGAATTGGAACTGTATCTGGCTAAAAAATCATGGCTATAGAGTGAGTTGAGTAGAGGGCTGAGGACACAGCCTTGATGTGCTGATGGTTATCGAGGAGGACGAGTTGGTGTTAATTTGTACCGATTGTGTTCTGTAGATGAGGAAGTTGGAAACTGCTGAGTTACTCCAGCATTTTGTGTTTTTTGTTCAAGATTCCAGCATCTGCAGTTTTTTGTCTCTATTTCTTTTATCGTTCATTTTCAACACAAGCAGATACCAGTATAGCTTCTATGAAGGAACTTCTTTGGGGCCCCATTAGCAAACAATTTTCTTTGGGGTTTGGGTTTGAACAAAGGGGACTATGGAGCCATGAGGGAGGAGCTGGCCAACGCTGACTGGAAAGATACCCTAGCAGGGGTGACAGTGGAACAACAATGGCAGGTATTTCTGGGGATAATACAGAAGATGCAGGATCAGTTCATTCCAAAGAGGAAGAAAGATTCCAAGGGGTGTAGGGGGCAACTGTGGCTGACAAGGTGAGTTAGGGACAGTATAAAAATAAAAGAGAAGAAGTACAAAATAGCAAAGATGAGCAGGAAGCCAGAGGATTGGGTAACGTTTAAAGAGCAACAGAAGATAACTAACAAGGCAATACGGGGAGAAAAGATGAGGTACGAAGGTAAGCTAGCCAAGAATATAAAGGAGGATAGTGAAAGCTTCTTTAGGTATGTGAAGAGGAAAACATTAGTTAAGACGAATTTCATTGCCCTATCTAGGACATGACAATAAACTCTCTTGACTTGGCTTGGACCCTTGAAGACTGAAAAGGGTGAATTTATTACGGGGAACAAGGAAATGGCAGATGAGTTGAACTGGTACTTTTTATATTTGTCTTCACTAAGGTGGACACAAACAATCTTCCTGATGTACTAGCCAGAGGATCTGGGGTGACGGAGAAATTGAAGGAAATCCACATTCGGCAGGAAATGGTGTTGGGTAGACTGATGGGACTGAAGGCTGATAAATCCCCAGGGCCTGATGGTCTGCATCCCAGGGTCCTTAGGGAGGTGGCTCGAGAAATAGTGGACGCATTGGTGATCATTTTCCAATGTTCAATAGATTCAGGATCAGTTCCTCTGGATTGGAGGATAGCTAATGTTATCCCACTTTTCAAGAAAGGAGTGAGAGAAAAAACGGGGAATTACAGACCAGTTAGCCTGACTTCGGTGAAGGGAAAGATGCTGGAGTCAATTATTAAAGAGGTAATAATGGGGCATTTGGATAGCAGTAAAATAATTAGTCCGTCAACATGGATTTATGAAAGGGAAATCATGCTTGACTAATCTTCTGGAATTTTTTGAGGATGTGACTAGATTTTCAGAAAGCCTTTGACAAGGTCCCACACAGGAGACTGGTGACTAAAATTAGAGCACATGGTAGGTGTTGACATGGATAGAAAATTGGTTGGCAGACAGGAAGCAAAGAGTAGGAGTGAATGAGTCCTTTTCAGAATGGCAGGCAGTGGCGAGTGGAGTGCCGCAAGGCTCGGTGTTGGGGCCGCAACTGTTTACCATATATATTAATGATTTGGAAGAGGGAATTAGGAGCAACACTAGCAAGTTTGCGGATGACACAAAGCTGGGTGGCAATGTGAACTGTGAAGAGGATGTTAGGAGGTTGCAGGGTGACCTGGACAGGTTGAATGAGTGGGCAGATACGTGGCAGATGCAGTATAATATAGATAAATGTGAGGTTATCCATTTTGGTGGCAAAAACAAGAGGGCAGATTATTATCTCAATGGGGTTAGGTTAGGTAAGGGGGAGGTACAGCAATACCTGGGTGTCCTTGTACACCAATCACTGAAAGTTGGCGTGCAGGTACAGCAGGCAGTGAAGAAAGCTAATGGAATGTTTTCCTTCATAACAAGAGGATTTCAGTATAGGAGTAAAGAGGTTCTTCTGCAGTTGTATAGGGCTCTGGTGAGACCACATCTGGAGTATTGTGTACAGTTTTGGTCTCCTAATTTGAGGAAGGTCATGCTTGTGATTGAGGCAGTGCAGGGTAGGTTCACGAGATTGATCCCTGGGATGGCGGGACTGTCATATGAGGAAAGATTGAAAAGACAAGGCTTGTATTCACTGGAGTTTAGAAGGATGAGGGGCAATCTTATAGAAACATATAAAATTTTAAAAAGAGTGGACAAGCTAGATGCAAGAAAAATGTTCCCAATGTTGGGCGAGTCCAGAACCAGGGACCACAGTCTTAGAATAAAGGGGAGGTCATTTAAGACTGAGGTGAGAAAAAAAAACTTTTTCACACAGAGAGTTGTGAATTTGTGCAATTCCCTGCCACAGAGGCAGTGGAGGCCACATGACTGGATGGATTTAAGAGAGAGTTAGATAGAGCTCTAGGGGCTAGTGGAGTCAAGGGATATGGGGAGAAGGCAGGCACAGGTTATTAATTGGGTACGATCAGCCATGATCACAATGAATGGCGGTGCTGGCTCGAAGGGCTGAATGGCCTCCTCCTGCACCTATTTTCTATGTTTCTATGTTCTATCTGGTGGTCCTTGTTCATCAGTCAATGAAAGTAAGCATGCAGGTACAGCAGGCAGTGCAGAAAGCGAATGGCATGTTCGCCTTCATATAGGATAGGAGCAAAGAGGTCCTTCTGCAGTTGTACAGGGCCCTAGTGAGATCACACCTGGAGCATTGTGTGCAGTTTTGATCTCCAAATTTTAGGAAGGACATTCGTGCTATTGAGGGAGTGCAGCGTAGGTTCACAAGGTTAATTCACGGGATGGCGGGACTATCATATGCTGAGAGAATGGAGCGGATGGTCTTGTATACTGTAAAAATTTAGAAGGATGAGAGGGTATCTTATTGAAACATATAAGATTATTAAGGGTTTGGACACACTCGAGGCAGGAAACAAGTTCCCGATGTTGGGGGAGTCCAGAACCAGGGGCCACAGTTTAAGAATAAAGGGTAATCCATTTAGAACGGAGATGAGGAAATACTTTTTCACACAGTTGTGAGTCTGTGGAATTCTCTGCCTCAGAGGGCGGTGGAGGCCAGTTCTCTGGATACTTTCAAGAGAGAGCTAGATAGGGCTCTTGTTGACAGTGGAGTCAGGGGATAGGGGGAGAAGGCAGGAATGGGGTACTGATAGTGGATGACCAGCCATGATCACATTGAATGGTGGTGCTGGCTTGAAGGGCCGAATGGCCAACTCCTGCACCGAATGTCTATAGTAAACAAATATAATATTTGTGTCAGAGTGATTTCCTGTACCTGGAATTATTATTTGAGTTTCTGCGTGCAGATTTTGCTGTATTGGTTTCAGTAAAAGTGTGTCATTTGTAAAATTACTATTTATACCTTCTACAGTCATATTAAAGTCATTAATGTGTGTGACAAAGTACAGCACCACTCCCTGTAGGACACCACCCGTCACACCCCTCCCCACAAGTTTCCTACCTTAATTAAGATTCTGATAGAGAGGGCATATATAAATTTTCTTTTTTGAATAATTATTACCAAACCAGACATAAATAATATATATTGTAAAAAAAATTTAGGGTAACAATTTAGTTTTGGGTTTTTTTTTGCATATTTTTTTTAAATTCTCGAGGCTTGGAATTATTTCATTGATTGCACCACTTACTATCAAAAAAGCTTCAGTGTTTCAAAGCAGATGCTTACAAAACCAAATTGAGTTTGAATTAATATACCACTCTGCAGTCCATCATCAAATTAGGTGAAATCCTACCTGGTTAAGTTGCATCTAGTGTCAATTAAATCATTTTCGACGTCCAGGAGGCTGGGAGGCAGCCGACATTCCACCGACGTCATCCTCTTCAGACGCAGAAGACTAATGCAGAATTTAGCCCCCATCTCTTCTAACTGTCTTGTCCCTATTTGTTGTCCCTTCAGAAAACATGAGAAAAATGCACAGAATGTGTTACCAGATGCATTGTTGCTGGTGTAATGTTCATAGTTATATTTCAATTTGAGTATTTTTTTCATGCGTTTTAGTTTGGTATGTATTAGAATTAATGAGTAAAAAATTCCTGCAGATTTTAGCGTGTGAATGCCTGAAATATTTTGTTACATCGTGGTTTTTTTGATACATTGTCAATGTTCTTCTTCGCTTGATCTGTCCTGGAGCAATTATCATGGAATTCACCGGAAGCAGCTAAGTACCCAGGTGTGGAGCTCAGATTAATATAATTTCATACGAATATAATTTCAGATTATCAATATAATTTCAGATTATCAATATAATTTCATATATCCAACACAGGTGTTGGATATATGAAATAGAAACAGATCAGGAGACAGTAAAAACAATTTCATCAGGATTCATACGTTAGAAATCTTAAACATTTAACATCGTAGAGGAGGAGGGGTACAAAATTATGTTGTTCATGAATGCTGTGATCGGAGACACAAAATCAATGACTTAGTTACAGAAACCAAAATGTTGATAGTCCAAATTGGGGTAATTTCTTTCAGAGAAAGGGACAAACCCAATGAAAATTATATTTTGCCTTATTACTATCCAGGCAATAACATATTAACCAGACATATCAACTCAAATTCTACCTTGAAAATTGCTGGTATGGATGCAATATCTTGGTGCCAAGGAACAGGCAGAATTGAAGGATAGGAAAGGGATTAAGCTTGACACCAAAAATAATAAACACTGTTTTAATCACAGAAGTAATGTCTTCCTGTTAAATTTATTCTATTTTATAATCTTAAGATATTCTTCTTCAGAATCGCATTGCAAATAAAACTAGAGAAATTTTCCACATGTAAAGGAAAAAAGCAGATGATTTAGTTATTTATAAATCATTTAAATGCTAATCTCTATTAGTTTGGATTATTCAAGATAGTTTCAATTCATGGGGATACAATTTGCAATTTGGGGTTGTTTTAACTTAACTTGTGGAAGCTGCAAAATGTATTTAAGATTTAGCTTGTCAAGTACACAGAAACACATTAAAGCAGTAATGGTAGTATTTTGAGGTAGGTTGTAACATATTGCTCATTCTTAGTTGCCCTAGATAGATAATAGTAGACTTTTTTCTTGATTCATGGTATCAATGTTTGAAGCAATTGATTAGGTTGTTAGGCCACTTCGGAGCAGTGAAGAGTAAACACATAAGTGATAGTCACATCTAAGCCCGTCCAAGCAAGGACAACTGACTTCCATCCACAATTTAGGTCGCCTTATTATAGGAAGGACGTCAACAAAATAGAGAGTGTACAGAGGAGATTTACTAGAATGTTGCCTGGGTTTCAGCAACTATGTTACAGAGAAAGGTTGAACAAGTTAGGTCTTTATTCTTTGGAGCGCAGAAGGTTAAGGGGGGACTTGATAGAGGTCTTTAAAATGATGAGAGGGATAGACAGAGTTGACGTGGATAAGCTTTTCTCATTGAGAGTAGGGAAGATTCAAACAAGAGGACATGACTTGAGAATTAAGGGACAGAAGTTTAGGGGTAATACGAGGGGGAACTTCTTTACTCAGAGAGTGGTAGCTGTGTGGAATGAGCTTCCAGTGGAAGAGGTGGAGGCAGGTTCGATTTTATCATTAAAAAATAAATTGGATAGGTATATGGACGGAAAAGGAATGGAGGGTTATGGTCTGAGTGCAGGTAGATGGGACTAGGGGAAAATAAGTGTTCAGCAAGGACTTGAAGGGCCGAGATGGCCTGTTTCCGTGCTGTAATTGTTATATGGTTATAATGAATATAGTAAAATAGCTGAGTTTTTTGAAGAGACAGTGGTTCTTAATTTTCAAACCAAAATGTTTATAGGCACTAAATAAACTAGGTCAGAGTTGTTTGTTCTGGCTGCAATCTTGGAAAATATACTAGCTCTGATTTTTCTCATGAAACAATGTTGAAGGTGGCAGTGCTCTCAGCTACTAAGGAGTTAGCATTGAATTTAATATTTCGACTTACTCTTCTGGATTTTGGGGGTTGTATCCTCGTTTGGATTCTTCATGCTGACTGGTTGTTCACAATGACACCACTAGTGAGGGAGGAGTGGGGGGAAAGGGTTTGTGATGCCTTTGAGATATTTATAAGCTACAAATCGCAATAAAAACTCTACAAGGTGGTTTTGGGCAATTGCAAATACAATGAACAGATAGCACAGTTAATTTATTGTGGACTAAACATCTGCAGATATTCTATTACAGATGGAAATGCAAGTCAATTCCTTGTGCTGCTATAACCATTGTAAATGACCAGATGTTGGAAAATGTTTTTCTGATGCATAAATAAGTACTTCTCTCTCACAACAATGCTAGACCAGTAACAACCTACATCTGCTCAGGTGAAGAAATAATGATAACTATGGGCTTTTTAAGAACAGTGACATTTTGTCATGGAAACAGGTTCTCATTTCAAAATTAATGAGCTGTGTATCTGGATAGTAGCTCTGGGACATTTTAGTTATTCATTTCCATTACTTAACAGCCCAGGTAGGGCTATTACACAAGGTACCAAAGTTAAAGATCCTGAGGATTGATTTGCACTTTGGATAATTTAATTTTTAAGGCAATAAAGTATTAAAATGTAATGTACTTACAATGCAGCTGCCCGAAAACTATGATCACCAGGTGAAAGAATAGCTTATTTCCAGCAACAGTACACAACACTAACCTCAGCAACTATGGTCTTCTATAGTCTGTGTCTTTAGTTGCATTAGATCAGTTTTGTACTATTTCATTACCTTATATTACAGTTATTAATTTATTGTCCTCTTGATTATTATATATTTATGTGTGTTATTGTGATTACGGTTAAGCTGTTGAAAGAAAGTATGTCATTGTTCTGGTATGGGTAAATATGATAATTAAACACTCTTGACTCACCTGACTCTTGACTTTGAACATTTTAAATAAATATTACCCAAGTATTAGGTAATGATTATTTTACCTACCTAAATAATTATTTTACCCTAGTAAAATGAATCGACAATACAATGTCTTTCTAACAAACTAAAATAACATAATTATGTATATATTATACCTATACGGAACACTATATGAATGAAGATAGGTTATGGGCTGAGACTAGTACAGCAATAACCACCCCAGAAGACAGCATGAATGGAACGTACAAATAATTTATAATCAGATCATATGTAGGATACAACTAATTGCTTGCTTCGAATATCTGCTAACAGATGGCATCAACATATAAAATGATTAAAAATATCAAAGATTAGAAAATTTGAGAACAAATTACATTTCATCCAAAACATCAAATATTTAACATCTTGAATAGTTATATACACTGATGATTTCTATATTGTGGGAATAGTGTGAGGAATGAGGAAAGAGAAATAAATAAAAACTTAGAAATACAAATTACCATTAGTGAACAACTTGTTTTCCTGTAAAAAATATATCATCATATACTCATTAAAAGTCTGATCTTGTTGTCTTGACATCTTCGCAAAAACACTATGCGGTAACGATAACATTTTTACATATTTTGATTGACATATTTCCCCTCTAGCCGAGATCACCTTATCTGAACATTTTATGCTTTATTTCTCGACTTATCACTGATTAAAAGTAAGAATTTTAAAAACATCAAAAGACTTTGAATTAAAACGACCATAAAACGAAACAAGGTGCACTGATGACGAGCCTGCACCGCCATTCATAGCTCGGCTGATCAGCCGTATCTCGTACCTGCCTTTTCTTCCCTCTGATCCACTTGGCCACAAGGCCACATCTAACCCCCCCCCCCCCCCCACTCTCTGTGTGAAAAAAGTTCTCCTCATCTCGGTTTTATTCACCTTACTCCCCCCCCCAACCCAATCTAGCCTGTCCAACCCCTTAAGAATTTTGTTTTCTATAAGATCCCCCCTCCTCGGGTATATTATCCAGTCACACACCAGGACTCAGTCTGGATTATTCACAATAATGTCCTTCCCCCAAAACTGCCCCCAGGTGTGGTCTCACCAGGTTACAACTGCAGTAGAACCCCCTGCTCCTATACCCCTCTTGCTATGAAAGCCAATTATTCACACTCCCCCCTGCATTATTCACACTCCCCCGCCCCCGGGTTATTCACCGTTTTTGCCACTCGCACTCTATCCCCCCACTGCATCTCAAGAAGGCAGCCACCCACCATCTCTCCTCTCTAGCATCCTCCCCAGCTTTCACTACAATAGCTCGGCTCCCCTTCCACCCCCTCCCCGCACCCGAGTGGCTCACTACCCCCCCCACCTCTCACACTACCCCCCACCTTCCTCCCCCCTCTTATACTCCCCCCCTCCACTCTGCCTCTTTACCATGCCCAATGCACAGTTGGGGGCTATGCGCGAGTGGATAGGGCGGGATGGGGGAAAGAAGAAGCAAACCATCTCTAATCTACCCCCCTCCCTCACTACCCCTCCCCTTCCCCGCCCTCCCCTCCACCTCAAGGGGGAGGGGTTAGTGTGTGTGTGTGTGTGTGTGGGGGGCGGTTAGTTAGTATGTGTGTGTGTGTGTGGAGTGTGTGTGTGTGTGTGTGTGTGTGTGTGTGTGTGTGTGTGGTGTGTGTGTGTGTGTGTGTGTGTGTGTGTGTGTGTGTGTGTGTGTGTGTGTGTGTGTGTGTGTGTGTGTGTGCAGGACACCCCCCCCCCCCCCGCAACCGCGCGTTTAGTTATATATAAAGTTACAAATTAAACCAAGATAAAACATATCGCAACACATGGAAACATTTAGTGAAAATCATTCCATTGTAAAATGCATGTTTTTTTTAATGCTCAGATGTACAGATACATCTAATATTTTAGTTAACAAAGATCTAAAATGTTTTTGCTTTCATGAATGCTGCATGACATATGTTTTCAGAGTTTGGTGATTTTATTTTTGAATAAAAGTAGTTTTGGTGTCTTATCCTTCAATTTCATCTGTTCCCTGGCATCCATTCCAGCTTTTTCAATGTAGAAATAGTGTTTGCATTGATTAATATATTCTCTTTCCATCATGTCTGATCTGAACATAATTCCGTGAATTCAAACATACGCAAACACCAATTGATTATTATGAATGTCTCAAATGATTACACAAAATCATTTCTATATGGGGGATTTTGAATTTAAGTAAACCTAAGGTATAATTTAGCTAATTTAGATACAATGAGCAAACGCAGCCCTCCGAGTCCTTGCTGACCAGCGATCCCCACACATTAACACTATCCTATCATACTAAGGACAATTTACAATTATAACAGGCCAATTAACCTACAAACCTGTACATCTTTGGAGTGTGGGAGGAAACCGGAGATCCTTAAACAGAAGGTATGAACATTGTCTTCTCCAATTTCAGGAAGTCCCTGCTTTCTCCCTCTTTCTCCTCCCCTTCCCAGCTCTCCCACAGCCCATTGTCTCTGCCTCTTCCTTTCTTCTTCCCACCCTCCCCCACATCAGTCTGAAGAAGGGTCTTGATCCGAAACGTCGCCTATTTCCTTCGCTCCATTGATGCTGCCTCACCCTCCGAGTTTCTCCAACATTTTTGTCTACCTTCGATTTTCCAGCATCAGCAGTTCCTTCTTAAACAAAAGGTTTCGGGGATCATATTGAATTTTAGTATTTGAATGCCAAAAGAGGTAAACAAGATCACAAGGAATCACTAGGATGAAAAATGAGCAGGTTCTACAATTTGTGAGAGATTGGGCATCAAAATTTAAACTGAAGCAATATATTTTTAGCATAATATAGGCATGAAATGCAATTTTCTCTTTCACCTTGTATTTTCCCTGATCGCAGCCACAGTATGTGCTTTCCATTGTATAGCTCCTCGCCACACCAACTTCACGCCACACAACAACCCGCGCTGTGGATTCCTTGGACTTCTCCACCACAAAACTGCAGCTGCTCATGCAGAATGCCGGTGCAATTTGGTTCAACACCTTTGGCAGAGTCTAGATGACCAGATATCAGGAAAAGATAATTAAAAATTAGATTTACTGAACGTTTCCATGTGTAAATTGAATTCTAAAGATACATTTGAATGTACTGCCATTTTGTGGCAATGGAGAAAAAAAAAGTCAAGCCCAAATATCTAACAATACTTTCAGATATAAGCATAATGTTACATTTCAAGTATTTAAAGTATTACAACAATTTTGACAATATGCTGACTATGCAGAGAAACCATAATGAACTATGGACTCAAGCTTCACTACTGACTCAGGACCATTTTCCCAATCTGGGGCAAGGTTCTCTTCACAACAACAGCTGAGAAAAGTTGACTGTTTTAGGGGATACTGAAAAGAGGGTATTAAATCAAAAGAGTATCAAGTCAAACACTTGATCAAAAGTGTTGGCCAAAACTGTTCAGTGAGACTGATGTGGCTCAAATTTGTAATGCTATGTTTCTCCAAATTTTAGTTCTGACAACCATAAAATGAAAGTGTACATTTAACTAAAAGACAAGGAATTAATTAATATTCCAACCAATTTGCAATACGATTAACCAATATATATATATTTTAATGTATAAGCAACTCATGTCTGAGATATATTTTGCTGTTTTCCTTGAAAGTTGAAGAAAAAAAAAATATTTTATCAAACCCTAGTCATGCCTAATAAAAATGTAGTGCAAATTTTTTTTCAACGTTATACAATAATAAGCAATAATCAGATTGATGCTCTTGTGATATAGAAGATAAAAGCTGTAACTATGTAGTTTACATTGCATTTTTTAAAAGATTATGAATTGCAATCTGTCATTTGAATTTTCTGGAGATTCCTTAGAAAGGTCAATGCCTCTGGCCTCACCTAGATGATTGCTATATCTATTAATTGTACTGCCACAATATTTTTCTACACTTGTCCTCATTAAGCAATATTTGCAATTCAGCCGCCCTATATTGCAAGAAAGTATAGTCTCTTTGAATACATTTTCATCTCTGCAAAAATATAAGGTATCATGTAATTTAGTATCACCAAAAAGTAGAGCATCATGTTTGTTAATTTATTTAGCCTGGGTTATCTACCACTGGCATCATTTGAACCTGAATGGCTAATGAATGCATATGACAGATTCACACAGAGCCTGTATTTGCATCTATTTGCTAATAAATGCAATTGTAGTCAGTACAGGGAAGGCACCAATGGTGGCAACAGCAAGCCACATCAGATGTGGTAGTATTGTGTTTTTGTTTCTGAACTAGCATCTAAAGTAAAGAAAAATGATCTGAAGACACTTCTTCAAATTACACCACAGATATAGAATTTAAAATTTGGTAAAAAAATCCGAAACAAAAATCAAGTGTCAGCAATGGTGACTGTGATAATGATGTTAAAGGTGTTTTGGATAAGTATATGGCCATTCTTACTTTGCCTATTTGTGAGTCCAGACCCACCAAAATCGTTCACTCTTAAATGCCCTCTCAAAACATCAGAGGAAATCTAGAATGAGCGGTAAATACACATTTATCAGCAACAACCAAATCCTTTGAATAAAGGAAGGTGATAAATGATTGGTGAGAGAGCTTGGCTTCAAAAAGGAAAATGTTCAGGGTACAAATTTCAGAATGCGAGCAATGTTAACAGTGGAATCATTAAATTCATCATGAGGAGCAGGGCACAAGTCAAGCGCTGAGAGTATCCCAGCAAACCACAGCCAAGCCCACCAGCAGGCCCGGCTCGCCAAGGATGGGAGACCTGTGTGATAGGTCTGGCTCACCCACTGGGGACTCCAAACTCGGTCCAGAACCACTGACATCGACGGGACCTGCACCGCCAAGAACGGGGAGGGCCACCGCGAGCAACCTCCGAGAATGTAGGGGTACCGTCGAGAGTGAGTGGGAACCGTTGAGAGACCGCTTAAACCATAGGGGGATTACTGAGAGGGTAGGGGCCTCGTGCCTCCGAGTAGGAGAGCCGCCAAGAGCTACAAGGTGGGGAGCCACCAAGAACGAAGGGGGCACGGCAGGGAGCCATCAGCTGCCACGTGCGGCTGCGGGCAGAAGATAGGACCGTTTGGTGAACTTTTGTAACTTTGTCGGTGCCAGAAACGTGGCGACTTTTGTGTGCTGTTTAGATGAGGTCTACAAAATTATTTTATTGGGTTGTATGCAAATAAAGCATTTCACTATACCAAGGTACATGTGACAATAAAGTAGAATTAAATAATTGAAAGCCCGAAACAGACATTAGTGTTCTTCTTTATCAAGTGTCAGCCATGGTCAACAAGCACAAAGGTAATGGGTGAACAGAACTTAATGCAAGCCAAGATATAGGCAGCAAGGCTTTTGGATGACAGATTTTTTTTTTAAGTGAGTACTTCAAGGAAGGTTGATCAAGTGTGCAGTGGAAGTGGCAAGTCTAGATTTAATAAAGGAATGATTGGAAGTTTTGAGACGTGATGGATAGGCCAAGTTAAAGGGAGTTGCTAATAAACCATACTTAAGGCAGTTCTGAAAGCCTTTTTCTTGGAACACATAAAATAACAATAATCAGTAAAGCACCTTGTAATAAATGAAAGTATTCCAGCATTATAGTAAAATAATATAAATGCGAGCAATTCTTATCGAATAAGCTGCCTTCTTTGACTGAATAAAGCAGCAGTTTTAGCTACTATACTGCCATGAGCAAAAATAATTACTTGTTCTTGTAAATTTAGAAAAATAACATTTAAATTGGAAGGACAGCCAAGCACATACGCACCCTATACCCAAGGTCTTCCTGAAGGTCACACGAAGAAGCACTAACATCAGTTTGCCACATTGTCTCCTTAATGCTGCAGCCATACATGAAGACATTTTTCTTGCGCGAATGACCATGATAGTCACAAAAAACCTGTTGAAACAATGGGCAAAATAATTATTAATCTCTTTCATTTACATGAAAATTAATTACATCCATATACACCACCCATTTGTTTGACAAAACCATTTCACAGTTTTTGTTAATGTATCGTACTACATTAATACCCGTGCTTACGATGGGAAGACCAACCTGAACCATGACACTGTCATTACATAATTAAACCACTGGGTGGCTGCCAGCCAATTTCTCAACTGCAAGTTTATTTCCCAAGTTCTGAAACCAACTTGATCATTTTAAAAACTATTTTGTCTGGAATTCATTTGTTTTATTTAGTTAAATACATTTTTTGCTTTAGCTTGTTAATTGTTTATTTGTCCATCCTCCTCAGCCACTCCCATGCTTTTCACTTGGTCATTCGGCCACATCCTGGGTGTTGGCTCAACTAATTCAAGTCAAGTCACGTCAAGTTAAGAGAGTTTATTGCCATGTGTCCCAGATAGCACAACGTAATTCTTGCTTGTTGCAGCACAACAGAATATTGTAGGCATAATACAGAACAGATCAGTGTGTCCATTAAAATAACTTGAGTAAAAATTTACTATAGAGCAGCATTCAAGAGTCAAGAGAGTTTTATCATCATGTGTCTCAGATAGGACAATGAAATTCTTGCTTGCTGCAGCACAACAGAATATGTAAACATAATACAGAACAGGAGATAAAAGTTCAATGTGGCTGTACACCATAGACCATATATATACACATCAATAAACAGATAAAGTGTAATAGGCTGTTATAGTTCAGAGTTTGTTTGATATCATATTTATTAGCCTGATTGCTGTGGGGAAGAACCTGTTCCTGAACCTGGATGTACCAGATTTTAGGCTCCTGTGCCTCATGGCAACAGAGAGATGAGTGTGTAGCCAGGATGGTGTGGGCCTTTGACGATGTTGGCAGCCTTTTTGAGGCAGCGACTACGAAAGATCCCTTCATCGGTGGGGAGATCAGTGCCGATGATGGACTGGGCAGTGAACACAACCTTCTGCATCCTTTTCCGCTCCTGGACGTTCAAGTTGCCGAACCAAGCCACGATGCAACCAGTCAGCATGCTCTCTATTGTGCACCTGTAGAAGTTCGAGAGAGTCCTCCTTGACACTCTCCGTAATCTTCTCAGGAAGTAGAGGCGCTGATGTTCTTTCTTTATGATTGCATCAGTGTGCTGGGATCAGGAAAGATCTTCAGAAATATGCACGCCCAGGAATTTGAAGTTTTTTACCCGTTCCACCATCGTCCCAATGATATAAACGGGATTGTGTGTCCCTATCCTACCCCTTCAAAAGTCCACAATCAATTCCTTGGTTTTGCTGGTGTTGAGGGCCAGGTTGTTGTGCTGGCACCATTTGGTCAATCAGTCGATCTCATTTCTACACTTTGACTCGTCCCCATCAGTGATTCGTCCCACAACAGTGGTGTCATCGGTGAACTTGATGATGGAGTTCGCACTATGTCCGGCTACGCAGTCATGAGTATAGAGTGAGTACAGCAGGGGGCAGAGCACGCAGTCTTGACGCGCTTACATGCTGATTGTTAATGAGGATGACACCTTTCCACCAATACGGACAGACTGTGGTCTGTGGATGAGGAAGTTGAGGATCCAATTGCAGAGGGACGCGCAGAGACCCAGATCTGAGAGCTTGGTATCCAGCTTGGAGGCGATGATGGTATTAAATGCCGAGCTGTAGTCAATGAATAACAGGCTGACATATGACTTTTTGTTGTCCAAGTGGTCCAGAGCGGAGTGGAGAGCCAGTGATCAATGCATCCACCATTGATTTGTTGTGGCGGTAAGCAAACTGCAGTGGGTCAAGGTTCTTATTGAGGTAGGAGTTGATATGCGCCATAATCAACCTCTCAAAGCACTTCATCACCACAGACGTTAGTGCCACTGGTCGATAGTCATTGAGGCACGTCACCTTGCTCTTCTTGGGCACCGGTATTATTGATGCCCTTTTAAAGCAGGTGGGAACTTCAGACCTCAGAAGTGAGAGGTTGAAAATGTCCATAAAAACTCCAGCCGGTCTGCACAGGTATTTAGAACACAACCGAGTACACCATTAGGTCGAGGCGCTTTCCAAGGGTTCACGCCCCTGAAGGATCTCCTGATGTCGGCCTCTGTGACTATGACTGAAATACTATCACAGCGAATGGGGCTCGGGAAGGCATCAGTGTTCTCCCTATCAAAGCGTGTGTGAAATGCATTGAGCTCGTCAGGGAGTGATGTTTCGCTGATATTTGAGCTGCCTCCTGATTTTGCCTTGTAGGAGGTGATGGCATTCAAGCCCCGCCACAGTTGCCGAACATCCGTCTCATCCTCCAGTTTGGAGCAGAAGTCCCTTTGAGCCGTTTTGATAGCCTTACCAAGGTCGTATCTGGACTTCTTGTAGACCTCTGTATCTCCAGACCTGAATGCCTGGGGTCTGGTCTTCAGAAGAGTTGGATCTCATGGTTCATCCAAGGCTTCTGGTTAGGAAACACTCGGAAGGTTTTTGTTAGGATGCAGTCCTCCACACATTTCTTTGTGAAGTCTGTAACGACTGTGGCGTATTCATTCAGGTCCGGTGCCGAGTCCCTGAACATTGCCCAGTCTACAGACTCCAAACAGTCCTGGAGTTGTTCCTCTGCCCCCCCCCCCCCCCCCCCCCCCCACCCCCCGGACCAGCTCTGTACAGTCCTCACGTCTGGGGATGCTCTCTTCAATTGCTGCCTGTAGTCAGGAAGAAGCAGTGTGGTCGGATTTACCGAAGTGAGGGCGAGGGATAGAGCGATAGGCATCCTTGCTGGTCGTGTAGCTGTGGTCGAGGGCGTTTGGTCCTCTGGTGCTGCAGGAGACATGTTGGTGGAAGTTAAGGAGCGATTTCTTTAGGTTGGCTTTGTTGAAATCCCTGGCTATGGTGGTAAACGCCTCGGAGTAAGCCTTCGGGCGCTTGTTGACCATGGCGTGTAGCTCCCCCAGTGCCAGATGGACATCTGCCTGGGGTGTGATGTTGACCTCGGTCAGGATGATGGAGGTGAATTCCCTCGGTAGGTAGAAGGGATGGCACTTCACCACCATGTGTTCAAGGTGTGGAGAGCAGGAATTGGATAGGACTGCCACATCTGAGCACCATGAAGAGTTGACCATGAGGTCAACCAATTCATCCAATGACTTCTCAGCCTGTGAACATACCAGACCGCCAGCTCCCGATTGCTCCATCACAAACAACGACTACAATCATTTCTATTTATTGATCTTTTGTCATAATTTGTCATATTTTCATGTCCATCTTTATGCTGGCAGTTGGAGGCCAGTGATGAAACTTCAAGGAATCGATTGAGACCTGGCCACTAACACTCTTTCCCCCGTACCCTGTCTGCTTACAGTTTTCCTCAGCTCAGCAAGTCTGATAATGTTAAAAGGAGAAACTTTACCATCAAAATATATGTCACTAATAAGACGAGGGGCCAAAGAATTAGAAGGAACGAATTTGAGTTATTTTTAACAATTATAGTGAAATATTATCACTGAGTGTGCCAGGGTCACCTAGTTGCATTGTCCTTGACATATGCAGGAAAAATGAATGTTTCCAATGAATCATCCAAAGCAAAGAGATCGGTGCTGGCAATTCAGATCAATGGAATTTTATGAAGAATTAACTCATAAGAGGAAGCAGAATTAGTTTTTATTAAGTTCACTTTTTCCCCCCAATATAATACTTTATCAAACCAATGGCACGTTTTTCTGATGAATATTCTACCTAGCTGAGGAATGAAAGTTTTGAAATAGGGATAAGTTTGTGTTAGCATTGGGTATTCCCAAGAACGTTAATACAGTGACACGCAGAGTAAAACTCCATTTACCCTGCCCAATAATGTGAAGATGTGAAATGAATCCACTGGTTGCTAACCATTTTAACTCCCCTTCCCATTCTGGCCTTCTCAATTGCCAGAGTGAGGCCACATGAAAACTGGAGGAACAATACCTCATATTCCCTGTGGGTAGCTTACAACTCAACAATATGAACATTGACTTCCCCATTTTTATAGACACCTCCCTTTCCCCCCTTCTTTTCCTGTGCACCACATGGATGCAAGATAAGTTTGATTGACCAAAGGCAATTCTTGAAGACTTGACTAAAATGTGTAGAAATACTCAGCTTTTTCTTAATGACAATGATGTTTCTCTAAAATGTAGGTGTTCACTACTTATGAATCTCAAGATGCCAGAAGCTTTGGAAGTCAGATGTAAAGTACTCCAAGTAATTGTTTAATTATTCTACAAATGGTTGATCTATGCATAATATTTGTTTATTCCAAGGTGGTTTTCTCCACTGATCTATCGAAGAACTAATATTGAACACGAGGAACATGAAAGTTTTCTTCAGTACAGCAATTGTCTGATATTTTAGTTTTATTGTACAAATAATAAAACATCAAACAATGGCTCAATCTTCCTGACAAGTGCACGACTGAGCCTTCCCTTCCATAGCCTAAATACTGCTAAACATCACTACAATAGTCAAAACTCCATCCTTTGACATTTTACCAGGGTACATAAATAACACGAACGACCCAAGCTCCAACTCATGTCTATTATAAAGTACAAACACTGCCATCTCAGACTTCAGTTAAAACTAAATAAACCACAACCTTGGCTTATCGACAGAAACAATTCCTCCAATCACACCCACCACAGGTTCCAGTTCTTTCCTGCCTTGACCTCTCAATAATATTAATTTTGACATAATTAGGAAAATCAAGTAAAAATTTGATTGCATTAAAATTTCTAGCACTTTCCTCATAACAGATCAACCCTGTTCCCAGAATCAGAAATCAATGGACATCTCATTCATTACTTTAAATGACCCTTCACTGCTCAGTCTGTCAATGCATTAAGTAAACAGCCACATACATGCAACTTACAATAATTACATTATGACCTACAACTGGTTACCTTTTCCATTTCACAATTAATATCATTGTTACATTTATTAAAACAATGTATTAAAAATAGTACACCTTTATAAATGTTTTTCACCTATGGTATGCATATGCATATGAAATAATTGCTTCACAATTTTAACTGCAAATAAAATACCATCCCACTAGCCTTTCATCCATATAAAGTTATAACATGCATATACATGTATCTAGATATTACATTTTGGTACAAATCCTAAAGATTTAAAGAAAAATGGCAAAAAGTGACAACAGTTTATGGTTAGTTGTTTTCAACATGCACTGAAAAAAAATTAAGATTAAAAAAATCATATTAAATTTGGGTTCTGGTCAATTAAAACTCACGCTTTGCAGCTTTCGAACATCTCAATACTGAAATAAAGCCAACCTTGCCTATTAATGATTTGACAATTAATTGCAAGAGTAGCAGCAAGTGTGCTTCACTGTCATCGGGAATAGTATAATGCAAAGTGTATTTTAAACATTGGAACAGAAAAATAGGTGCAGGAGCAGGCCATTCGGCCCTTCGAGCCATTCAATATGATCATGGCTGATCATCTAAAATCAGTATCCCGTTCCTGATTTTACCCCATATCCTTTGATTCCTTTAGCCCTAAAGAGCTAAATCTAACTCTCTCTTGAACACATCCAGTGAATTGGCCTCTACTGCTTTCTGTGGCAGAGAATCCCAGTTTCACAACTCTCTGGGTGGAGAAGATTTTCCTCATCTCAGTCCTAAATAGCCTACCCTTTATTCTTAAACTGTAACCCCTGGTTCTGGACTCCCCCAACATCGGGAACATTTTTCCTGCATCTAGCCTGTTCAATCCTTTAAGAATTTTATATATTTTGTGGTATCTGGGCATTTTGTGCTAATTACAAGAGGGTGGCACCACTTGACCTGGTACCATCATCTCTCAATCGACAGTCTCTCTAATAATCAGCTGATATCCCAGTCTTCCTCTGCACCACCCCAATATGAACACCAGAATCCAAATTTCCCTTACACGCCAATGTTAATGCCAGCATTCCAATTTTCCTCCCCCGATTCTAACCTCCACGAATGTTACCCCTACTCATCGCTACAGCTTTAAGCTGGTTTAAGCTTTTGGTTGCTGCCTTCTGAACCCAGCCTCTGAATTGACATCTATTCACCAATTAATGAATTGTGCGTCAGCCTTCAAATGTGAAATTTCTGGGCATATATTGCAGTCATCAAATTTACATTTTTATTTATCACAAGAATTTTACAATGTTATTGACCCTAACTTTCTTTCTCCCATCTTTAAATATATGGGTTTATTCATAAGACTGGTAAAAATACACATTTTGGTAGCAAGTAAACACCGATGCAACAATCCATGATCTAAATATATAAGGAAAGAATATAGTATGCTAAAATGCACATGCAATTATACCAAATGATACCCATTTTTTCACCCATTATAATATGGTCACAGGTCCTGCTACATATATACAAACACTTAATGGATATAATGCTCATATTAATTTGGTTATGAATAATTTCATTATGGTATTTCAACCATTTTTAAATTAGATTGTTTAAAAAACTATACTTCTGTTTGAATGGTTTAAAAATACTTAGGCAAACAATTGGATAGAATTCTATTTCAATTCTATTTCTACCTCAATATTTCTAAAAGTTTGTTTCAAAAGTATTGGCATTAAGGAAAATTATGGATTATACCCAAGATGTAACAGTATGAAAATCATATCGACGGAATTTCCAATCAATGTTGTAAGATGTTATTTAAAAAAAGCTTTAACTGCAGGAAACAAATGCTCCATTTAAAACTCCATATGAAATTGCACACAAATGAGTGTGATTCATAGCAAAAGCAAAAAGGGGGCTTTCTGACTCAACTGTACCAACATTTAAAAAAAAACACAGAAGTTGTGAGTGCTTAAATGGTGGTGCTACACAGTTTCATTTACCCCACCAACAGGATTTTTTTTTTCTGGATGCACTTAAGATGTGAAATAAGGCAAATCCAATATTGTTTCTGACTGCATTTATAGAATTCTATCGTATTCCTTGGCTACATACCAGGGGGGTACGTTGTATACTGGCAAGGTACTGCAGCAAGCCCTTGGTATGGTAAATCGTTGGATGAAGTTCAGGGTGAGGGGTTAACCATTGACGGTTGAGATCTTCTCCACTTAGTGAGCAGCGATGGCTACAAAAAAAACAGAAGTATGAAAATACTTTTCAGCAACTATTCCTTCTTAGGTTTAGCATTTATTTCTTCACCTCTCATCTGCATTAAGTATTTTGCTGATTCTACAAGAAAAATATGGAACATATTGGCATAAATATCAATCTCAATCCCATGTATAATCATATGGCTGAAGGTTGAGATTACTTGATAGAAGTATATAAAATTATGAGAGGCATAGATAGGGCAGTCAGAACTTTTTTTCCAGGGTTGTTATGTCCAAACAAGAGAACATAGCTATAAGGTAGGATTGATAGAGTCATAGAGTGATAGTGTGGAAAGAGGCTCTTCAGCCAAACTTGTCCACACCGGCCAACATGTCCCAGCTACACTCATCACACCTGACGGCGTTTGGTCCATATCCCTCCAAACTTGTCCTATCCATGTGCCTGTCGAACTGTTTCTGAAACATTGGGATAGTCCCAGCCTCAACTACCTCCTCTGGCAGCTTGTTCCAAACACCCACCATCCTTTGTGTGAAAAAGTTACCTCTCAGATTCCTATTAAATCGTTTCTCCTTCACCTTGAACCTGTGTCCTCTGGTCCTCGATTCCCTTAGCCTGGGCATGAGATTTTGCACATCTACCCAATTTATTCCTCATGATTTTATACACCTCTGTAAGATCACCCCTCATCCTCCTGTGCTCCAAGTAATAGAGCCCCAGCCTACTCAACCTCCCTATAGCTCAGACTCTCTAATCCTGGCAACATCATTTTAAATCTTAGGGAGGAGGAAGTTTATCGGAGCTGTGCGAGGAAGTTTTTTTTTTTTTTACAGAGAGTGGTGGGGCCTGGAACGCATGCCAGAGATAATGGTGGAGGCAGATACAATTGTGGCATTGAGGATGCTTTTGGAAAGGCACAATATAGTTTTTTTTTTTGGGGGGGGGGGGGGGGGGGGGGGGGGGGAAGAGAGAGAGTAAAGCTGGAAAAGGGGGAGGCTTAATAACTCTCCAACATCTTTCTTCTCAACTACAACATCCATTGTTTACTGGATAAATATTTTAGAACAATCTTCGGTGGTTCAGCAGTCTAATATCCAGTGCTTACCTTAATCTCTCAATTCTTTCTTGATATAAAAGACCCCTGTATCATCCCTCTACTTGCTTGAGTAGAGGTGCCACGTTCCTAATGCAAGTGCAAAATTCTTAAAGGGCTTGACAGGGTAAACATAGGGATAATGTTTCCACTGGCTGGGAGTTCACAGTCCCAAGATAAGGAATCAACCACATAGGAAGAGATGGCGAGTGAACCTTTGGAATTCCCCATTCAAGAACGTTGCAGAAGGTCAATCCATGAACATATTCAAGACAGTGAACAATAGATTTTTAGATAGTGAGGAAGCAAAGAGCGTTAAAGTAATGCTGAGGTACTAAATCAGTCATGATTTAATGGCAAAGCAGGATGAAGGGTGGAGTACCCTGCTCCTGACTCCATTTCTTAAGTTTTATTTTAGAATCCCAGAATGCAAACTATAATGGCCAGAAAAAAAAGGAAAACAGAAATCCAAAATAAATAGGCAGAAATATTCATATGCAGTTGTTTAACATTAATGGTAAACAATTTTCAACCTGAAACATTAACCCGCTTCTTTTTCCACAGATGACGTTTTTTATCCAGTCCAGGAGCTTTCTTAAAAACATTGGTTTCCTGTATTTCTGAAATATTTACTTGTTGTCTAAAGTAAAGACAAATACAATGCCTGTTTTTAATCTGGATTCTCCTGTCTCTGATGATCATTTCGCCAGGCTCATCTGTGAGAAGAGAAACAGAACTAACAGTTCAGGCTAAAGAACAGTTCAGGTTTATCAGAAAATGTTGAGACCTGAAATGTTAGTTCTTATTTTCCTTCTCACAATGCAGCCTGTCCTGCGAAGGATTTTCAGATAATATCTTCAGGAGCTTTCCTTGTTCATCATTATCTACACACGTGTACACATTTGTGTGATTGCAAACAAGTAAACTGGGAGCTCAGAGAGGTGATTAGAGAAGGGAATATGACAGAAAATTACCAGCTGAATTCTAAAAAATATAAAAAGGGAATATTAGGAACATATTTCATCATGATGATTGACCCCAATTTAACCATCAACCAGTAATATTCTAAACTTAATATATAGAAAATATTATCTCACCTTCCATTAATGACTCCATCTGGGTTCAGCATCGGGACTATTTTAAAAATATACGAGTCCCGCAAGCTTTGAGCTGTCAAAATATTGCTCATTAAAAATTCCAAAGTTCCTTTCATCACCCAGCTGGAGTTGCTCTCTCCAGGATGGACACGAGATGTTAAGAAAATGTAAGGCCGATTTCCTGCAAACATTTTTTTTAACGTATGTTATATATTTGAACCACAGCTTTACTTATCTATAATCATATAGCATGACAAGACAAAAAAAGGGTCCATACAAAACATTCAGCCTCCCTCGGTAGCCTTGATTTACGATCATTTAGGGAAAATTTGAGGTGACCAGGAACCATGAAATTATATGACAGTAATATGCACCACAATGAAGTCAGAACATAACAGTAGTCAAGTCAAGTCAGATTTATTCATCACGTGCTCAATAAAGTGCAGTGAAATGAACTTGCCAGCAGCGGTACAATCAAAAAACACATAATACACAATAAAAATTGAACACAAACAACCACCACAGCATTCCTCACTGTGGTGGAAGGCACAAAGTTTAGTCAGTCCTCCTCCATTCTCCCCCATGGTCGGGATCACAACCCTCCGCAGTCCCCGTTGCAGGCGGCCAGATGTGCAGACAAGGTAAGTCCTGAATCGATGCTTCCCTACCGGAGACCGCGGCTTTAAGATGGTGTAGGCTGCAGGCCGGCAGTTGATGATCTAAAGTCCCCGCCGCGTCGCGGTTAGAAGCACCGCAGACCGCAGGGCCGGCGGTCGGAGCTCTTCTCCAGGGATCCCCGGCGAGGGATCCCGCTGCGGATAGTAAGTCCCCGCCGCGCCCGCAGTTAGAAGTAGGCCGCGGGCTGACGGTCGGAGCTCTTCTCTTCCGGGGACCCTAACGAGGGATCCCAGGCTCCGGACACCGCGCCAGTTGGAAGCACCGCAGTCCGCGGCTTCAGGCTGCCGCAGGCCAGCGAACGGAGCGCTCCCTTCCAGCAACCCGCGATGAAAAAACCTACGCTGCGCCCGCTGCTGAAGCCCCGGGCCCGACTCCGGGAAAGGCTGCATCGATTCTTTGTGTTAGGCCGCGAGGGAGGCGACATGGAAAAAGTCGCCTCTCCGTGGAGGAGGTGACCGAAGCGGTTTCCCCCTTACCGAGAAACATTAAAAACACACATTGGGACATCCTAAAAAAACAAAAAAAGTAGAACTAACTAACACGCTGCTGGCAGGGCAGCCGGCTCGCAGCGCCCCCCACCGACCATCTAGTACCAATAATATTTTTCTGGAAGCTTTACCTTTACAAGCACTTGACATTAAAGCAGGATACTAGTAAATTGGAAACTGGTCATTAACCAGTATAATTAAATCCTAATCCCATTTTAGAGGTGATCAGTCTGCAGAGGCTTTCTGTTTAATCTTTTTGATAATTTGATAAAATGGTTGATAATGCAAGTAAAACATAGCCTTGCCTTATTTTTTTAAATAATATTTCCTAGCATTCCAGGAGGGGGTTATGTATAAACACAGCTGTAATGTCTACATGGTAAAACCAAAATGTATAAAAATACCCTTTAATAAAATCTGACAATGTGCACTTTAACCACATGTGATTTTTTTTCTACTACAAATCTCAAATTGTGGAGTACAGAGGCAAATAAATTAATGATGGGTCTTTGTCCCAAACATATGGAGGGCATTCCACTCAATGTGTATGTTCAATAGTCAAATAAAGAATCCAAGTACCAAATGTAGAAAATAAGATACTTGTGTAGGAAAGAACTGCAGATGCTGGTTTAAACTTCAAGATCAATTTCAAGATCCTCCTTTATGTCTACAAAGCCCTCAATGGGCTTGCCCCCACCTACATTAAAAGTCTGCTTACCCACCACACCACCACCAGGTCCCTCAGATCGGCCGACTTGGGGTTGCTGAACATCCCGCGATCTAGGCATAAGCTCAGGGGCGACCGCGCCTTTGCGGTTGCAGTTCCTAGACTGTGGAACAGCATCCCCCTTCCCATCAGAACTGCCCTCTCTATCGACTCCTTTAAGTCGAGACTAAAAATTCATCTCCACTCCCAAGCCTTTCCTGACGTCCTCTGAGCGAGGGCTATGTGTATGTAGTGATGTTTGTATTTAATCTATGAACCACTGTTGTTTGTTATACTATTCTTATACCAATGTAAAGCACTTTGGCCAACGAGAGTTGTTTTTTAAATGTGCTATATAAATAAAAGTGATTTGACTTGACTTAAACCAAAGGTCACCAGGGTAATTGTTACTTAAATTTTGTTTTTCCATTTAAAATACTTCCTAATCTACTTAGCCCAATTATATCACGGAGAGAGTAATGTACTGAGGCAGAGCTGGAGGATAGGAACCATGGTGTACGGTTCAATACTCCAGAGAGGTGGAGACCATCTATTATGAATGGACTATACATATAAAAATCATTTTCGGCCTGAGTTTGGCTTCACTTTTTAATGCAATGAGGGACTATGGTTAAGGCTAGTAATAATATAGGGTTGGCAGTGCCAGCAAATCCACCACTATAAAGAACATTTAACTCAGCGCTGATCTGAGGCTTTTTGCCCAGTGAGTCTATGCTAAGCTTCAAGCCACCATCCTTAATCCTACTTTAACCCATTTTATTATTCTCATGTTCCCATCAACTCTCCCCAGATGCTATCATTCTATCTGCATATCAAGAGCAAATTAGTGGCCAATTATTCGGTCAACTTAAATGTCTATGGGACGTGGGAGGAAACCCACATGGTCGCAGGGAGAATGTGCAAACATAGGTCGGGTTGAACTCAGGTCACTGGAGATTTGAGGCTGCAGTTGGGAGGCGGCAGCTCTGCTAGCTTTGCCACTGTGCCACCCTGTATATACTCAGTTAGTTGATCTAAGATACATTGAAGGACAGAAGCATTAATCCCATTATCATTCATTGTTTTTGCAATAATCATTGTTGGAATATGCAAATGCTAAAGAGGTAACAGAGCTGGACTTGGCCACATCAATTTAAGGAATCTATCACCGAACACTGACAAGGTTTCATATTAAAAATTGGCACTTGAGTGAGATACCAAATAGTACCAGTGGATGGATCTTCCCATACGTTTGCTTAAAATAATAAGACAAGTGACTTGAGATCAAATTCAAAATGTATTCACAGTAAAAGGAAATGAACTGTCAAGATGAATTTGAGATTAACATATCAATTACTTACTGAACTGGTGTAGGTTCTCCCAGGACTTGGACTCGGGCATGGATGTAATGGTCAGTACAGGGCAAGGGTTCCCTCCCAATGTCTCACAAATTGAATCCCTTCGAAAATAAATCTGCTGAGGATCATGTAGTGCCTCCAATTTTTGGATATGCATCTTAAAAAGGGGAAAGAAAAATCTTAAAAGTTATTTAACCCATTAACATTATGTTTATATTCTGATTTTCAATTCTTAGTGCTGACCTTGTGCACATCGGACAGACTGTCTGTAGATGTAACAATTACAGTTTTCTACAAAAAAGATCTTGAACAAGTTGAGCAGCCATCTTGAATAGCTTGCTCCATTTCCCTTTCCATTCTTCAACATAAATACTGATATATGTGTTGACAAATAATTATATGAAAAATGCTGAAACGGTATCAAATCTAGATGTGACGCATGCTTTCTAGAGTTTAGAAGAATGTGGGAGTTACTGAAGCATAGGATTTTGAGTGACCCGGTGGCTATAAAATCTTTCTCCTTGTGAAGGAGTTCAGAGTGATAGGATGAGTCAACCTTTCAAAATGGCAATGAAGAGTGAATCCTTCCTTGAGACGATTGTGAATCTCTTAAATTCTATGCACCAAGATCATGGGTATAAACCAGATAGACACAAAATGCTGGAATAACTCAGCGGGACAGGCAGCATCACTGGAAATAAGGAATGGGTGACGTTTCAGGTCGAGACCCTTCTTCAGACTAATTCATGGGTGTAAATAATTATATGAAAGACTGAAACTGACATGGGTGATGGTGAATCATAAACAGAATCAGAAAGTGGAGCAGAGTGCCAAAGATTTGTTTAATTATGATCTTATTGAATGTTAGAGTAGGCTTGAGGGGCCTGAAGGTTGTTCCTCTTTCTTTTGTTTGTTATAAAATAATCAAAATCTCAGAATCTGAAAATCTTAACTGATCTTGGTCAATAAACATGTTTAAGAATGAACTGCAGATGCTGGAAAAATCGAAGGTAGACAAAAGTGCTGGAGAAACTCAGCGGGTGAGGCAGTATCTATGAGAAGCTGCCTCACCCGCTGAGTTTCTCCAGCATTGTTGTCTACCTTAGACAATAGACAAGTACATTTCAAAATGTCTACGTGCAAATCAACACAAAACTAAAAATAAACTCTCAACATCTTGCTTCTTAAAACAGAAATTATATTTTGAAGACAACAGTGTTTAAACACCACGATAGAATGTGCAAGCATTATCCAGTTTCAAATTCGTTATTCCTACTCAGTATTTTGTGTACATTACCTGCAAGGTAGAGTATGTATATGGATAGTGATAAGCAAAATAACACACATCATCCTTATGAGTAAAAGTCATTGTAAATGTCAGAGTGTAATATGATTTTCCTTTCAGACCCCCAGCTGCAATTGAACTTCTGGAAAAATGATTCCTACAAAGGAAAGGGATAATGATGTTAAAATATCTCAGTTCATAATTTGCTATTTTCAGTGTATTGATTGCAGATAGCTAGGTCATTGACACCATTTTAGGACAACAAGCTGCTTCAATTGAAATGGATCAGATAATCAACTCAGATGTACCAGGTTGAAATCTAATTTGCATGGAGCAGCTTCAATTTCCTGATTAACACCTTGTAGTAAATGAATCGCTTGCTCCGTTTGGTGTTCCCCCTGCTTAGTGAAACCAGTAAAAGTTGACCTTTCCTGCTTGTCTTGAAATCTTGAAAATGAATGTATGCTTATTTTATAAATTGGCTAAGGCATTTAGAAATAAGATAATATAGAAACATGCTGGTGTTTTGTCTTTAAAGGAAAGCTCTTTAATCTTCTCTGTACCAAAGAAAACAACCCAGGTTAACCAATATCCAAACCTTTCCAATCCTGACAACGTCCTTGCAAATATCCTCTGCATCCTATGAGAAGCTGGAAACTACAGAGTGGAAGTGTAAACATTCGTAATAAATTTAGAGACAATTCCCAAGTAATTTAAAGAATGACAACTTGTGTTGCTATTGCATTTTCCATAGCTTCAAGATGATGCAAAGAATTTACAAATAACTGTGAAGTAAAGTCACTTGTAATCAAGAAAATGCTACAGCCAATTTTCACACAACAAGGTTGACAAATTTCAACGTGGTAATCAGTTATCTGGCTAGAACACAGGGATTAAATCTTCCCACTTCAAAAATATGAGAGAGAAAGAGAGCATTTGACTCTATTTGGCATGAAGGGCTCTATTACAAACTCCTCGGCTGTGGTATAGGAGGAAAGGTATATAACCTTATCAAATCAATGTATCTGAATAATAAATGTGGCGTTAAAATTGGGGACAAATGCACTGATTTCTTTGCCCAGAGAAGAGGCGTCCGGCAAGGCTGCAATCTGAGCCCGACACTGTTTAATGTATATATCAACGATTTGGCAGTAAAGTTGGACCAGAGCACAGCGCCGGGCCTCTGTCTTCTGGGCGGAGAGGTAAAATTCCTGTTTTATGCGGATGACTTGGTTCTGCTGTCCCCCACAGAACAGGGACTGCAGCAACAGTTGGACCTACTTGATGAGTACTGCCAAAATTGGGCCCTGGCCGTAAATCTAAAGAAAACCAACATCATGATTTTTCAGAAACGACGCAGATGCCAGGAAGATAAATACAAATTTACTCTCAATGATACTATTATCAAACACACTATGAGCTATACTTACCTTGGTCTAACTATTTCAGCATCAGGGAACTTCAATATGGCAGTGAATGCACTAAAAGAGAAAGCTCGAAGAGCTCTGTATGCAATAAAAAGAAGATTCTACAACATCCAAATCCCAATTAAAATCTGGCTTAAAATATTTGACAGTGTAATCCAGCCTATTGTGCTTTATGGTAGTGAAGTATGGGGTCCGCTCAGTTACCATAGTTATAGTAAATGGGAAAAACATACAACGGAGGCCCTGCATGCGGAATTTTGTCGGAACATCCTCCGTATCCAAAGGAAAACACCAACAAACGCATGTAGGGCGGAACTAGGCAGATACCCACTGATAATAAATATCCAGAAAAGAGCACAACATTTTTGGAATCACCTTAAATCTAGCGCCCCAGATACCCTCCAGTTTAAAGCCCTTCAAACACAAGAGGGGAACCCAGAAAAGAGTTCCCTGTGTCAGTTGGTACTGAGACTTACTACCCCTATTCAGTTAAACCCTATCCAGTTAAACCCTGACTGGCCCCAGATCAATATTGGCCCCCAATCACCAGTTAGAGTGAACCAAATTATCAAACAATGTAAAGAAACGTACTTGGAACATTGGGATAAAGAAACCAAAAGCCAAAGCAGATTAGAATGCTACCGCTCCCTAAAAAGAGACTATAAATTGGCAGACTATCTCTCAACTGTTAGAGACATAAAGCAGAGATAGACCCTCACCAAATACAGGTTAAGTGACCACTATTTGGCAGTTGAAAAAGGAAGACAGAAGAGATTCTGGCAACCAAGAGAAAACAGAATATGCGGCCACTGTTTAACAGATGAGGTTGAAACAGAGGTGCACTTCCTCCTAAATGCAAGAAAATTGACAAAACAAGGAAAGCAGACTTTGACAAACTCAGTGTGGCAACCCTTGATTTTACAACAGATGATACAACAAAACTAAGAATAATCCTAAGTGAAGGAAATACGGCACATCTTGGTGCACAATACACAACAGCATGCCATAACCTGAGAGACGGTGAATGACCAACATGCACATATGTACGCACACACTAATCAACATTAACCAACACTAAGAAATTAATAATGAATTGCTAAACTTGCTATTGTGTTGTACTGCTTACAGCTACAAGAACGTGTAGCAATCAATAAAGGGCTATCGGCCTATTGCAAGTTTATGTACAGGGGCAAATCTATCCATGCACTGTATACTTGTATTTATACTTGTGCATTTCAAACATGTATGCCATGTTTTATACTTTGGCAATATAACAATGTTTTTTTTTTATCATGCCAATAAAGTTTTTAAATTGAATTGAATTGAAAAAATTGAGAGAGAGGCAGAGAGAGGCAGAGACAGAGACAGAGACGAGACAGAGACAGAGACAGACAGAGACAGACAGAGACAGAGACAGACAGAGACAGACAGAGAGAGACAGAGAGAGACAGAGAGAGACAGACAGAGAGAGACAGAGAGAGACAGAGAGAGACAGAGAGGGTTTTTTTATTGTTATGTGTCCCAGATAGGACAATGAAATTCTTACGTGCCGCAGCACAACAGAATTTGTAAACATAATACAAAACAGAAGATAAAAGTTCAGTGTGTCTGTAGACCATATATACTAGAATGTGGAGTATAGGAAAAGCAAAATAAATTGTACAGAGTCAATTAATATACTTTCTCTAGTTGTATCATTACCAATGCCATGAATGTTCAGAATATACCTGCAGAAGAAGCGGTTAAAAGCAAGCAAATATAACTAATTGTGCTACATTGGTAAATGCAAACCACAAGCAATTTATGATGTATTCAATGCTTTGTTTCAGATATAGAAACATAGAAAATAGGTGCAGGAGGAGGCCATTCGGCCCTTCGAGCCAGCACCCTTCGATTCATTGCGATCATGGCTGATCGTCCCCAATCAATAACCCGTGCCTGCCTTCTCCCCATATCCCTTGATTCCACTAGCCCCTAGAGCGCTATAATAATAATAATAATAATACATTTTATTTATGGGCGCCTTTCAAGAGTCTCAAGGACACCTTACAAAAATATAGCAGGTAAAGGAAAAACATGTAAGGGGAATGAAATAAATAGTAGAGACATGACTGGTACACAAAGTAAAGACAGTATTCAATTCAAAACACAATATGAGGCAATTAATGCACAGATGAAAAGGGAGGGGGACGTGGGGCTAAGGCTAGGCAGAGGTGAAGTGATGGGTCTTGAGGCGGGACTGGAAGATGGTGAGGCACACGTAATTGCGGATCAGTTGGGGGAGGGAGTTCCAGAGCCTGGGAGCTGCCCTGGAGAAGGCTCTGTCCCCAAAACTGCGGAGGTTGGACATGTGGATGGAGAGGAGACCGGCTGATGTGGATCTGAGGGACCGTGAGGGTTGGTAGGGGGAGAGGAGGTCAGTGAGATATGGGGGGGCCAGATGGTGGAGGGCTTTGTAGGTGAGGATAAGGATTTTGTAGGTGATCCGGTGGGAGATGGGAAGCCAGTGAAGTTGTTTGAGGACTGGAGTGATGTGATGCCTGGATTTGGTGTGGGTGATGAGTCGGGCGGCAGCGTTCTGGACCAGTTGGAGTCAGTTGATGTAGGTGGAGCTGATGCCAAGGAGAAGTGAGTTGCAATAGTCCAGTCTATCTAACTCGCTCTTAAATCCATCCAGTGATTTGGCCTCCACTGCCCTCTGTGGCAAGGAATTCCACAAATATTTCTGAATGTTATATGTTTCTATCATATCTCATCCCATCCTTCTAAATTCCAGCGAATACAAGCCCAATCGACTCATTCATCATGTAAGTCCTGCCATCCTGGGAACTAACCTGGTGAATATACACTGCACTCCATCAATAGCAATAAAGTCTTTCCTCAAATTAGGATACCAAAATTGCACACAGAATTCCAGGTGCGGTCTCACCAGGGCCCTGTACAACTGCACCTGGAGTAACTTGCCAATTGGAAAATGCTGTTCCCAAGGTTATTTTGGACTATAAACCTCCTGTGATTTGTTGTTATTAACAGAAGATTAAAGTTATGATGTTAATGTTGTATAGCCACCCCCCCATTAAATATAGGTTGTACCATATTGAAAAGATCTCTATTGGACATTGCCATCTAGAAGCTGAATTCAATTTAACTCAGATACAGAAAAAGACAGGTAAAGAAAAAACAGATTAAGAAAGAAAACAGAGACGAAGGAAAAATAAGAAAATACTTTAATACAGTAACAACAATCAATCACCTCAAGGAGTGTGATGCCGCAGTTTAAATTGTTGCCTCTAGACTGTAGCAGCTGATTGGCAATGGAGGAACAGAAGTCTAACTAAAAATACTTGTGCTGTTAAGTATTAGCTCTAATTTGAGTTTAACTGGAAATTTATAAACAAATGGAACAATGTTATGAGAGTTATAGGGTAGCTGAAGATCGAAACACTGGGTAGTTCTTTAAAAATAAACGAGCTAATTAACTACAAGCCTTTATATTTTAAAATCAAAGATACCTTGAAATAACAAGTATAGGAAGAAAGATCCTTTCTGACTAGAGATTAAGGTCCCAAGTACTAACTGTTTCCCCATGCACAGAAGTTGCCTGATCTGCTCTCAGACATTCTCACTTGCATTTTACCTTTTTTCTGCTGCTCCTTAATATCTCAATTTAAATCAACTTGATTATTGAAAGTGAAAATATTCTAATGCAAGTATATTTCCTTAGAAAAAGTGAATACTCAAGAGAGCAGCTAAGTCTACAGGTATTTATGAACCTTAAATCTTTGGAATTTGACTCATTGATGACTTGTAGTTAGCTAGAAAGGGAAATACTATTCTGTTATCATCTATATTGAGGACGGTGGACTCTTGAGATTCAATACCATTAATTAAACAGTCATAATCTTAAGCGTGCCAGTCTGGCATCAATTTCTGCTACCTCACGAGACATTCAAGCTTTTTTTTCTTTTGCAACATTCCAAGCCCTTCGGCCCACCGTCCTGCAATCACCAGTCTACTAACACTATCCTACGCACAATGAGGACAATTTTACAATTTTATCTATGCCAATTAACCTGCAAACCTGTACATTATTGCACTGTGGGAGGGAACTGGAGCATCTGGAGAAAACCCACAGTCACAGGGGGAATGTCCAAACTCCGTACAGACAGCACCCATAGTCAGAATCAAACTTGGTTCCCTGGCGCTGTAAGGCACTGTGCCACTGTGCTGCCGATAACAGCTGGGAAGAAACTGTCCCCGAATCTGGTGGTATGCTTTTTCAAACATCTGCTCCTCTTGACTGATGAGAGAGGAGAGAAGGAGTGGACCAGGGTGGGTGGAAGATTGCAACCTTCATGTGGTCCGCCCTGTTTCAACTAATGCAATCGACTTGACGTGCACAAACGGAAGATCAAATAGAACAAGTTATCCAACAACTTTAGGCTGTGCACGCCACACGAAAGAAGAAGAAGAGTGACCAGGGTGAGACTGGTCCTTGATTATACTGGCAGCCTTGCTGAGACACCGTGAAATGTAGATAGAAGGGAAGTTGGTTTGCGTGATGGTCTTATCATATAAAATTAAATGCAAGGTGTGTATTTTCTAAGAACTCCGAAGATCCTACAGTTTTGCTGATATCCCGAAACTTCACAAAAATGCACGATAAACCTGAGATTAATTAGTAATGTAAATATCAATACTCCGAAGACCCGACAATGACTCCGGTTGTAAGATAACACATTGTTCTCCACCAAGAAAATGTACAAGGCATGATTAGTAAGTTTGTAGATGACATTGAAATGGGTGGTACTGTGCACAGCAATGATAATTACCTAAAGTTACAGCAGGATCTTGATCAGTTGGAGAAATGGGCAGAGGATAGTTATATGGAGGTTAATGCAGATAAGTACATGGTCTTGCATTTTATGAAGTTAAACCAGGGCAGGAACTTCACAATGAATGGCAGTGCCCTGGCAATTGTTGTAAAGCAGATGTATCTAGGAGGGCAGGTACATTGTGTTCTGAATCTGGTGCCACAGATAGACAGATTGGTAAAGAAGGCTTTTGATAGATTGGCCTTCATCAGTCAGGGTATTAATACATTGGTGAGGCCACACTTCAATTATTGTGTTTAGTTTTGGTCGTCCTGCTATAGCAAGAATGTAATTAAGCAGGAAGAAATTCAAGAAGATTTTCAAGGATATTGCCAGGGCTTCAAATATATTGAGGTTGGGAAAGCTGGTGTGCAGGAGGCTGAGAGATAATCTTATAGAGGTGCATAAGGTCTTGATGAGAATCGAAATGGTGAACACACAGAGTCTTTTACCTAGAGTAAGTGAATCAAGAACATGAGGACATAGGTTTAAGATGAAAGGAGAAAGATTTAATTGGAACCTGAAGGGCAACTTTTTCCACACAGAAGATGGTGGGTATATGGAACAAGCTGCCAGAGCAGGTAGTTAAGGCAGGTACTATAACAACATTTAAAAGAAGTTTGGTCAGGTATATGGAATAAGATGGTTTAGAGCCCGTTGCCATCCTGTATGACTCTACGACTCTATTAAACAACAAATAAAATACATGACTTCATCTGTGAGTATGGCTAGATGAAACTAAATAAATAAACATTGTTTCTTCTTTAAAAAAACAATAATTTCATGGTAGGACAATAACATATTTCAGTTTTTTATGCATAATAAACCGAATAAATAGAAATATATATAATTAAAATTTTTCATCTTGACCACTTCCGGTCTGCGTTGTATATTGATTTTAGAAAAAGCGCTACCATATATCGCTATGATTTTTGGCCATTTTATTCACAGTCCTCCTCCACTGAGCAGGCCACGAGGATTTTTCCTCTCGCTTATCACTCGCAGCGATGAAGGTACCGCCCCTTACGGGGTGGGGGGCAGGACAAAAAAAAAAACTCAGGATGCCTGGACGTGACTCAGTCACTCTGCAAGATCGTGAGGGAGAGGCCAAGACTCTCATTCTTAGCTGAGAAACAACTGAATTGTGAGTCTGCAATGTACTTGTAATAAATGATTTGTTAGCCCTTAATGACAATGCCATGAGTTGTTTGGCCTGCTGCCCTGCCTGTGCTTGAAACTGCAATGCTTTATTAGGTCTGACTGTGTTTGGAAGGAATAAATGCTTTATTAGGTCCGACTGAGTTTGGTTCAAAAGTCCTGCTCATTTTGTGACTTCCGCTTAGTGGACAGGTCGCGCTGATTGCGTAATTTCCGGTTAGTGCAGAGCTCCCGCTGATTGCATAATTTCCGGTGAGTGCAGAGATCACGCTGATTGTGGATCTGACTGCTGAAGCCCCAAAGTGGAGAGGCCGCGCTAAGCCGTGTGAGTATTCAAGAAAGTTTACTGCCATATATATAGCGTGTGAGTCAGTGAGTGAGTGTGTGCATGTGTGTGTGTGTGTGTGAGTGTGTGTCTGTGTGAGTGTGTCTGTGAGTGTGAGTGTCTGTGAGTGTGAGTGTCTGTGAGTGTGAGTGTCTGTGTGATAGTGAGAGTGAGTGTGTGTGTGTGAGTGTGAGTGTAAATGGTCTCAGTGTCTGAGCTGCCAGCCCAAGAATCCATTCGGCCCACAACACCATGCTAGTGCTCCAGAAAGCCCCCCCCCCCCCCTCACTGGCCAGCAATATTGGAATTGGTGGAGAGGTGGAATATTGCATTTGGGGACCCAACGGGTCCCACTTAGTCCAGTAACAAATAAATATATTCTTGCACCAATATAATCACAATGCTTACTTGTAATAACAGATATCTGTTCCAGTTCGAACCCACCGTGGTCTTCCAAGCATAGCTTCTTGTACGGAATACATTATGGGATGCATACCTTTCAAAAGAAAATAGCAAGGGTATGTGATTCTAGTGTACTTAAGAATAAAAATGTAAAGTCAAGTATAAATTGCATTGCCCTTCAGTGCATTTCTTGAACTTGAAAGATGCAACATCTTTCTATACTTTCGATTCCATTGGATTTTGTATTAACAGTAAGAAAAACTTCAAGGGGAGACATTTCCGAATTGTGTTCAGGGCAGCCTCCATGAACAGAGTGTTTTTGGCCCAGCAATAAAGACTCTGGATCTGGTTCCAAGGAATGAGGGAAAATGAATGCAAATGGGAATATACTTAGCAGGCACGTGCCGTCAGGGTAGGCAAGGTAGGCACTGCCTACTCTATTATAATAAAATGGTAATTATTAAATATAAATAGTAAAGGCATGGGAGAATAATGCCTAATAGGTATAATTCTCCGTGCCTTTCATCCGCAGTACACGTAACATGTGAAGGTCTGTGCAGCAGACGTGCCGTCGATGCTGCTTCAAGCCGTCAATTTCCAGGGGACCGAAGGCAGCTGAAATTCTTCCTTTGCAGTACTGCGCATGCGCAGCAGTGTACTGAGCATGCGCAGCGCAAGTTTCTTGGCGGATTTTTCAAACATGGATTGCCATTATCTTAAGAGTATCTTAAGAAACATAGAAAGAAGAATGGAGTTCGTGTTCAATTGATGTGGTACGTAAATTTTGTGGTGCTATATGTTTTTAAATACCGTATTTCCCGGCAATGAAGACGCTATTTTTTACCCAAAAATAAGGCATGAAAATTTACATGTGTCTTGGAAGCCAAAATTGGAAGGCCGTTAGCCAAGAAAGATTGGCTATCCCTCAGCAGGCACGGAAATCGCTGTCAAAACATACGGGGGACACATTTTCTTGGCGGACACGCGCATGCGCACCCACGCGAGGCTTCGGCCGAGGGCAACAGCAGCTTTGTCAGCCCTGAATCGTGGGGCTTGAATCGGCCTGTTCACGGGGTCTTTCATCGGCCGGCGGGGGCTTTAACATCGGGAGCCTCGATCGCCTCGATGTAGCAGCTTGTTTTCAAGCCGCGCCGAGCCCTGAAAGGCCCCGCGAACGGGCCGTTTCAACCCTTAGAAAGCAGCTGATTAAGTCAGAATTACAAAACATGGGCGGATTCGTCCCCCACCTCTCAAAGCAGGGGGGAGGGGGGGGGGGAAACGTGTGTCCCCCTGTACCACCCCGGATTTCCACCCCTGTCCCTCAGTACAGCAACATCAAGAACGATGTTGAGGTACTGAGGGATAACCAAGTCTATCCCTCATTGCTGGCAGCTGATGGGAAGCGGCTGTAAAAGGACAGCGCCGCTGAGGAGGGGAGAGTTCCTTTCACGGCGTGTGGGGAGTCTAGCCCGGGGTAAAGTTGTGGGGAGGGCAGGAGCGTTGAGAAGGAGGGGGTCGGGGATCATGCCAGCAACTCACTTGCCCAGACGCTCCGGGTGCAGAGCCACCGCATTGTGGCCGGGGGGAGAAGTATCTTGGGTGGCTGCGAGCAGCCGCCACCTCAGCTCCTTCTGCTGGCCCCTGCTCACCTCTGGCAGTGCTCTCCGTCTGAAAACCTCTCTCCTGCCGCTCGCCGGCCTCACTCATGTCAGCCGCTTCCCGCAAATCCTTAAATTCCGACAGCGCGATCAAGGGACCAATTGAGGTTACTCGGCTGTTGAATTTAAGGATTTGTGGGAAGCGGCTGACAAGAGCGAAGCCGGCGAGCAGCAGTGAGAGATGTTCAGACGGAGAGCACTGCCAGAAGTGAGCGGGCCGGCAGAAGGTACTGAGGTGGCGTCGAGTTCTGCTGTCCGGTTCCGAGGCCGCTCGCAGCCATAGTTGACCTTAAAGGGATGTTTCAAGTACAGACTACGGTAATTACAATCCCATAAAGATAGGTTACAGGACACAAAGTCAGAGTTCAGGTGATGGCAAAGAACAAGAATTAGGTGGTATGAATGACACGTCAAATGAACAACTAAATAATCTATAAATTGGCCAAGAAGCAAGGCAAAAACAATAATAAGACAGTACAGAAAGACAATTAACATAAAAAGGAAATCAATAGTGTTGCATTGGCCTGTAAACAACAAGTGCATAGTAAAAGCAGAGATTGCGACAGAGCATTGCTGTATGAGCACTTTATAATGGTTATGGGCACTTATGAGCGCTTTGTAATGGTTTTCACCAAAGAAGCAAACTTTGCCAAGATCTCGGCAGATTGGAATACCGTTATAATCAGAGATAGCATGAAAAATTATAAGGGGGGAGATACTAGATCGGTTGACAATTCTTTTATAGGGTACTGAAGGAAGTGTGGAAATTGCGGAATGTGTTTCTTGGTGGAAATTGCAGAAGGACTTGTCATTCTCTTTCACTCCTCCTTAGATGTAGGGAAATGTCAGCCAACAACTGTGACACCCGATCAAAAAGCCTGCAACTATAGACTGGTCACTTTAATTTGACGGTGGGTAAGTTCTTAGAAACAACATTCAGGGAAAAAGTGGAAAACCTTGAGTAAATAGATGAGAGTCTGACAGATTTGTGAAGGGCAAATTGTGTTTAACTATCCAGCTTTTTATGTGATAATTGAGCAGATTGAAAAGCTAGCCCGCAAAATTTAAGACCAGAGATTAAAGGTGGAGGGACATGGAATTGGCTCAAGTATTGTAATGCTTAATGCTGTATAAAGGTATTCAACAAGTTGTCACAACATTTATAGCCTTTCTGAATGATTTTGTTGATTAGAAATGCCTTGGAAGTAATTGCTTTGAAACTGTTGATCTCCTTTTTTGTCCTTTTTTTGGGGGGGGAAGTGGTAGGTATGTTACAAAACCTACCTGAATCGTGGCTGAGCATCTGCCCCACCCCTTGTGTGTGATTTTGGCGCTGTTTAGAGGGGGCGGGTTTAAAACGCGATTTTTACTAGGCTGTTCCAATCGAAAATGTTCAGCCTAGTAAATCATTAATGGAAAATCGCTGAAAGACCCCGTCGCAAAAGGTATTATTAGTTTTTATGGCCTTGTATAATATTTATAGTAGTTTAAAAATCACTCTCTCACTCCGCAACCTCTCGCAGCCCCAGGGTTTTATAAAGCAAACAATTAAAGGTATGTACCTTATTTTTACATTAAATGGGGCTTGTATATAACCCTGTTTATAAAGTTTTCTATAGCGAGTAGTTCATTTTGGGCTCTTTATATCCCGCAGTATTTTTCTGGGCACTTGAGGGCACAAATCCAGCGCAATGTGAACGTTCTAAACCAGCGCGTTCACAGGAACCCACTAGAAAGCTGATTTAAATTGACTTTAATTTACAGCAAATGAACACTAAATTCCTTCCATTTGGCCTATAAATTGATGTAAATGAGATTTAAAAATCATGTTTTATTGTGAATTATTTGTGAATATTATTTGGACACTTGGGCTATTTAAAAATGTTAATCATTTATTAAGAAATGGATAGATGTTTAGATCTAGTAATTGAAGTTTGAAATTAGCTACAATTGGGTAACTAACTAATTATATGCTTTAATTTCAGGTCATCCAAGTAAGATTATTTTATATTTGTTTCAGAATGCTTCAATCTATGATAACTGAAAATTTCATTCAGTTCTCTTAATTTTTAAGAAGGTTATGGGCTTTTGACTGTCCACGATCACAGCTTTTTTGTTATGTCCATAGAAAATCAATAGGGAGCAAGATACTAATTTCCGAGTATGAAAATGGCCATAACTTTTTTATAACTTGAGATATGAAAGTGAATTAGGTGTCAAATTAAACTTATTGTTATGCTTTATCTGATGGGATAAATTGCAGACTTGATTTTTTAAATCGCAAAATTTTGTAACATTGCTAGAAGTGGGGTTCTTAACAGAAGAATAGCAATTTTACCGTAGACAAAAGTGTTGGAGAAACTCAGCGGGTGCGGCAGCATCTATGGAGCGAAGGAAATAGGCAACGTTTCGAGCCAAAACCCTTCTTCAGACAATTTTTACAATTCTTCTCAAAGTGTAAACAACTGCTTTTCCTTCTGGATGATGTTGGTTCCCAAGGACAAGTAATAAGATTTCAGTTGGGAAAAAAAAAAAAAAAAAAACTTGGATATGGGTTGTGCAGGGTAAAATTTAAAAATTTGCGGACGACACAGATCTTGGAGGTATTGCAAGCCACAAATAGGATACTTATAGATTGAATGGCATGCAGAAGTGGCAGGCAAGTGGTAGTTGAAATTTAATCGAGAGAAGTATGAAGTGAGACAGCTTTACAGGAAGATCAAGTGTCAATATCGTTTAAGTGGCACAGTTCTGAATGGTGTGCAGGGACACAGTTAAACCTGGGTGTGTGCAAGTGCATTTGAAATTAGCAAGATACATTGAGGGCTGAGTTTGTAATGCATCATAAAGAACATAAAAGCAGGGAGGTTATGTTGAACTTCCTTCATTTTATTCATATGACACGCGCGTGATTATAACCAGGAATTCTACAATTTTATACTAACATGGCTTAATGCGATATGAAAAATATGGGACAACTATATTACTTCTTAAATGCACTGGTAGATGCAAGTCAGAAAAGGTCCAGAAGAGGCGTCATGAGACACTACCTCTGGTACAGCATTTTGTTGTGACAAGCTTGATTTGGTAAATGCATGACAAGGTAACAAGCATGAATTTGACTACAGTTGGTTAGTTTCAATAAATACAATAGATATTAACATCAAGTTGCTGTGAAGTTGACAATGATGTTTTTGTATGAAAACACTGGGTCCTACATGCTTTATAAAACCTGGCATGTTTATTTTGCTGTGGTTATAAATGGAGTGAGAATCGCACTTTGAGAACAATTGTAAAATTGTCTGAAGAAGGGTTTCGGCTCGAAACGTTGCCTATTTCCTTCGCTCCATAGATGCTGCTGCACTCGCTGAGTTTCTCCAACACTTTTGTCTACCGTAAAATAGCTATTCTTCTGTTTAGAACCCCCTTCCCCCCCAAAAAAAAGGACAAAAAAGGAGATCAACAATTTCAACGCAATTACTTCCAAGGCATTTCTAGTCAACAAAATCATTCAGAGAGGCTATAAATGTTGTGACAACTTGTTGAATACCATTATACAGCATTTGGCATTACTATCCACACAAAGACAAATAACAGAGTCAAGCTTCAATTTGAAAACTAGTAATGATTTAACTATCTCTGAGTACTGAGACAAATGGTTTAACATCTTACATGAACATAACATTACTGAAAGTTAATCATACATTTTAGGTGACAGATAATAGGTATTCTAGCTAATTTAAAATCAGGCAATATACTAAATAAATGGAAGCTGATTATAATCTAATTTGTCAGTCACTTTCGCTGTATAACATAACAACTACTGATAATATGAAATATATGATGAAAATTTGAAAATACATCTGTCCAAATGTGAAATAATAGGTTGTAAAAATGTTGGAAGTTGCTTTTTCTTTAAAAAAAATAATTGAATTGACATATTTATGGGAGGGTGAGGGGGGAAGGGGCTGTACCCACTCCCACGATAGGGAGCTTTTTCATTTTTCAACTTGAAATTGTGCAATCTGGTGCATATGGTAGCGAGTCTTTTAACTTAACTTGAATGCAACATTTATGCTTTAAATTGGATTGGGTATAAATAAGGTTAGGCTAAATTACATTCCTGATTATATTCCACAGTAGCCAGGTACTGATCAACAGGTGCGGCACATGAATGACCTTAGTATATTCATATATGGAAATCAGATTATAATTCATGCTGTTATGTAGGTATGTTACAATACTTACCTTCAGCGGTGCTGCAATTCTGCCACTGGCCGTGTGCGCGATTTTGGCGCATTTGAGGGGGAGGCGGGGTTAAAACGCGTTTTTTTCTGACCTGATCCTGGATTATATTTTGTTGGAGTGTATAGAAGTGTTTCTTAAGATGCACTTAATTCACATTTTAAGTTGCAAAACGATTATTTTTTCCCCGAAAAACCGGCAGTGTATTTGCTGCCGATATGGGGGACGAAAATCACCGCATCCTCAACGTTCCAAATGGTCGCGGTCCAGAAAACCCCACTCGTAAGCTGATTTAAATGGCCATTAATTTACAGGTATTAAACATTAAATTCCTTCCATTTGGCCTATAAACCCATGACAATGAGATTTTAAAATTATGTTATATTCTGAATTCTTGTGTGAATGTTATTTGGACACTTAGGCTATTTAAAAATGTTAATCTATTCTTAAGAAATGGATAGATGTTTAGATTTAGTAATTTAATTTTGTAATTAGCTACAATTAGGTAACTAACTAATTATATGCTTCAATTTCAAGTAATCGAAGTAAGATTGTTTCATATTTGTTTCAGAATTCTTCAATCTACAATAACTGAACATTTATTTCAGTTCTCTTAAATTTTAAGAAAGTTATGGATTTTTAAATGTTCTCGATCACAGCTTTTCTGTTAAGTCAATGAAAAAGCAATAGGGAACAAGGTGCCAATTTCCGAGTTTGAAAATGGCCATAACTTTTTTAATACTGAAGATATGAAAGTGAATTAGGTGTCAAATTAAACTTCTTTTTATGCTTTATCTGATGGGATAAATTAAAGACTTGATTTTTTAAATCTCAAAATTTTGTAACATTGCTATGTTATGCATATATATAAAAAAGCAAGGGGAGTCAGACTTCTAAACACTATTCTGAACAAATAAATTAATCAACCTTACCCTTTGACTCTAGAAACAAGACGAAAATAATGCCACATATTCAACCAAGTAAATGGTTCAATTAAATTAAGATATATATGTAGAACATATATATGGAAACAGGCCCTTTGGCCCACCAAGGACAATTTACAGACGCCTACAAACCTGCACTTTTTTTGGATGTGGGAGAAACTGGAATAACCGGAGAAAATGTGGTCAAAGGGAGAATGTACAAATTCTGTACAGACAGCATCCGTAGTCAGGATCGAATCTGAGTCTGTGGTGCTGTAAGGCTGCAACTCTACCGCTGCGCCACCGTGCCACCTCATTAACTTATTTATTCTGTAATATTTATTATGGTGTCACGTCAATAAAGATGATCACATGATTCTGATTTCTGCCCTTAGTTGGATAACAAACATCTCCAGTCATTGTGTTTTACATCTAGATAGCTGTTTTTCAACCTCTTCAGTCTGAAGGTCTCGACCCAAAACATCATCCATTCTTTCTTTCCAGAGATGCTGCCTATCCCGCTGAGTTATTCCAGCTTTTTGTCTCTATCTTCAGTTTAAACCAGGATCTGTAGTTCCTTCCTACACACTATGTTAAGCAAAACAGGTCATATTCTCATAATATTATCCACCTCAACTAAATCTTTTCTTCACCTCCGTTGCAATCCCAGAATCCCAGGACATACGGCAGCAGAGCCACTGTCGTGCCGCTGCCGATCGGAACGCCTGTTGATGTTTAGTAGAGAGTAGAGTGTTTAATTTGTTCATGATATATTTAAGAGGGAGTTAGATGTGGCCTTTGTGGCTAAGGGGATCAGAGGGTATGGAGAGAAGGCAGGTACGGGATACTGAGTTGGATGATCAGCCATGATCATATTGAATGGCGGTGCAGGCTCGAAGGGCCGAATGGCCTACTCCTGCACCTAATTTCTATGTTTCTATGTTTCTATGTATTTTTATTTCTATTTATTTTTTACTGCACACTGAATGGACATTGGTTGAGCAACGTTTTTTTGTTTCCTCTGGGTATGTGAGTACTCAGGAAAATGACAATAAAGATATACTACTACGATACTACTACAAATCTTTCTTCAAAGAGAAAAAAAAATCCAGCCCTGCCTCTTCATAAATCGCCCCTGAATCACGTCTAGAGCAATTGCACCCTTTCGACAATGTGTCATAGTCTTACAGCATGGAAACAGGCCCTTCATCCCAACTTGTTCATGCAGATCAAGATGCCCCATCTAAACTTGTCCCATTTTATCCACATTTGGCCGATATCCCTTTAAACCTTTCCTGTCCCCAGACCTGTCCAAATGTCTTTTACATGCTATTTTACCTGCCTACTTCCCCTGGCAGCTCGTTCCTCTCTCAGGGGTGTCAAACACATTTTAGGTCACGGACCAGATTGGGCAAAATGCGACTTCATGCGGGGCGGATCAGTTGTGCACACGCGAATGCACCCTTTGCATTAATAAACCATTTGAAATCGAACAATAGCAGACACAAACGTAGACCTAACAAAACAGATTGTAAATTTGCACAACTGCACCTAATTTTTATTAACCTGCTTCCAGCAATCAAATTCAGATAATGAACACAGTTAGTCTCTAATTTGATTGAAGTGAGGGTGTGAGTGAAGGTGTGAGAGTGTGTGAGGGTGTGTGTGAGGATATGTGAGGGTGTGTGAGCATCTGTGTCAATGTGTGTGTGTGTGTCAGTGTGTGTGAGAGTGTATGTGTCAGTGTGTGTGTGAGAGTGTGTCAGTGTGTGTGAGGGTGTGTGTGTGAGTGTGTGTGTATGTGTCAGTGTGTGTGTGTGTGTATGAGTGTGTGTGTGAGGGTGCGTCAGTGAGTGTGTGTTTGAGAGTGTGTGAGGGTGTGTGTGTTTGTGAGAGTGTGTGTGAGGGTGTAAGATTGTGTGTGAGAATGTATGTGTGAGGGTGTGTGCCTGTATGTATGAGGGTGTGTGAGAGTGTGTGTGCCAGTGTGTGTAAGGGTGTGTGTCAGGTTGTGTGTGAGAGTGAGTGTCAGTGAAGCGGCGACAACACCCAGAGTGATCGGACATTCGGAGACGGTGATGTCTGGGGAGCGTTTCCCTCACTCCCTTCCCCTCTTCCACCCCCCCCCACCCCCGGGAATGCGGGCCTGCCCAGGTGCTCTGTGTACAGCTGGGGTCCGGGGGAGGCGAGGGTCAGTGACCCTGGAGGGAGTCGGGCATCGGAGCGGAGCCTTATACCGAGATTCATCCTGGCGGCACCGGAGGCGGCACAGATGCCCACTCACCCGGTCCGCTCCTGGCTCTGAGCTGGGGTTAAAACTCCATGGGGTGTGGACGGAGCAGCCGCCGGAGTTTAGGGTGGGAGGTGTGAGCGGTGCCTCAGGGGTCGGTGCTGGGACCACCCGTGTCTCACCTATCACACCATCTGCACGGGATTTTATTCTCCCCCCAAATCATGCCGTGGGCCGGATTGGACCCCTTCGCGGGCCGGTTGTTTGACACCCCTGCTTTAAACCAATGCCCTCTCGTTCTTTAATCACATATCCCGGGAAAAAGATCTTATATATTCCCCTCATGGTTTTTACTTACCTCTAAAACAACTTTTGCTTTATTTTGAACTTCCAGCACCTGCAGAATTTGGTTCCATGAATGTCAAATGGAATCATTAGTAATGCAGTTAGATTGCCATTTTAAATAGTATGCAATGGGTTTAAGACAATCAAATTGCTCGTTCTTTACGGGAAATTCGCTGACAGAAAACTATTCTCATTGGTGAGTGTGGAGGAGATCTGGAAGCCTTGGGCAAATTGAATTGTTCGTGACTTTATTTATTTATTTAAAAACATAATTTTGAGAGTGAGAAATTCCGTGATCAGCGTGAGACAATGTATTGAAATGCGTGAGTTTCACGCTCAATGCGTGAGAGTTGGCAGCCCTGATGCAGGGAATCCTAATGATAACTTTCTCTGTGGCAGGCAGAAGCAGGTACAGTTTGTTTTAAATTCTCTTTTCTTTCAAATCCCATTTCCTGGTCTACTATCCTTTGTAATCTTCTCCAGACCTCCAACCAAATACATCTGCTATCGAGCATGTTACAACAACTGTACATTAATTTCCAGAGACTCTAACTATTTTTGTCTCAAAGAGTTTTAAAACCTCTACTTAGTTATCTATTCCTCCTCATCTCTTCAATATGATTTTGTCTGATAATTCTCCTAAATGAAGTGCTCTATGATTGAATGAATGAATGAATGAAAACTTTATTGTCATTCAGATATACACCTAGACACAGTGCACCTTGAACGAAATTTTGTTGCATTTGACTCTCCAAAATCAGGTAATAGTAAAATGTGCTAGGTGCGTCCATAAAAATGCCTCATGTGCATGGTTCTGTAAAATAAATATATATAAAAAGTTTTTTAAAAGTGTCGATATTTAAAAAGTTCTAGCCTCGGTTTTGTTGATTGTTCAGTAATCTTATGGCCTGGGGGATGAAGCTGTTGCAGAACCTGGTTGTCCCGCTCTTCATGCTGCGGTACCTCCTCCCAGAGTTTAGCAGTATAAACAGTCCAAATTGTGGGTGTGTGGGGGCTCTGGTAATGCCCTTAGCTCTAATCAGACAGCGCTTGTACCCCATGTCCATGATGGAAGGAAGAGAAGTCCCAATGATCTAATATAGGAATATGGGATAAGAGTTTGTGGTCTCCATTACTTTGCTCACTTCTCACCATCAGCCCTCTCCACAACTGATTTTCAAATAGATAAATGATAGGCCCCAAGAATGCATAACTGCTGTTTAATCTCAAATGAAAAATAAGTGTTTAAAATGTGAATTGCAAAAATCAGTCACAAGTATGGTGATTATACAGTGATTAAGAAATTGCTTGTTCACTTTTCACAAGGAAAAAGTCTCATTATAAACGTAATCACCTCTTCGACACAGACAATGATTGGTGTGAGAAAAAAATAATATTTTTCAAATTTACTGTCTGTGCTTTGGCTCGATAGAAATTAATAAGCAACCAATACTTAAAGGTAAATGTAATATCTTACCATAATTAAATTGACTATTAGACTTTTCACAGTTGATAATATTGAATCGATAAGGAACAGCATTCCTCATTCCACTCACTTCAAAGTAAAACCATTGGTGATGATGATTGCTGTTTATATCAGAATTAAGAATCAGATCGTATTCAAGCCTAGAAAAAGATAAAGGCAATTGGATACATTTGCTTAGTAAGCTACAGGCAAAGGAAAAACAGCAAGGGAGAGAAACCACCAATATGGCAAAACTACCATTAACATCTCAACTGCCCATTATACGTAGAAACATAAAAAATAGGTGCAGCAAGAGGCCATTCGGCCCTTCAAGCCAGCACCGCCATTCATTGTGATCATGGCTGATCGTCCCCAATCAATAACCCGTACCTGCCTTCTCCCCTTATCCCTTGATTCCACTAGCCCATCACGAGCCCACGACTGGATGGAGAGAGGAATCACTCCGACTGAATGCCTCGCCAGCGGGCACGACCTCCCATGGCCAACCTGGAAGACCCTCAACAGATTACGAGTGGGGCAGGGGAGGTGCAAAGCACTTATAAAAGCATGGAACTACCAGGCAGAAGACACATGCAGCTGTGGAGCGGTACAGACAATGTCCCACCTACTGGAGTGTGACAACGCCCCCCAGTGCAGCCCCCAGGACCTGGCTGAACCGACCCGACCAGCTGTGACCTGCGCCAGATACTGGCAGAACGACATCTGAGATTGCAACGGACTCGAAGAAGCAGAACTAGCTCATAGAACTCTATCTAACTCTCTCTTAAATCCATCCAGTGATTTGGCCTCCACTGCCCTCTATGGCAGGGAATTCCACAAATTCACAACTCTCAGGGTGAAAACGTTTTTTTCTCACCTCAGTCTTAAATGGCCTCCCCTTTATTCTAAGACTGTGGACCCTGGTTCTGGTCTCGCCCAACATTGAGAACATTTTTCCAGCATCGAGCTTGTCCAGTCCTTTTATAAGTTTCTATAAGATTCCCCCTCATCCTTCTGAACTCCAGTGAATACAAGTCTAGTCTTTTCAATCTTTCCTCATATGACAGTCCCGCCATCCCAGGGATCAATCTCATGAATCTACGCTGCACTGCCTCAAACACAAGGATGTCCTTCCTCAAATTAGGAGACCAAAACTGTACACAATACTCCAGGTGTGGTCTCACCAGAGCCCTATACAACTGCAGAAGAACCTCTTTACTCCTGTACTGAAATCCTCTTGTTATGAAGGCCAACATTCCATTAGCTTTCTTCACTGCCTGCTGTAGCTGCACGCCAACTTTCAGTGACTGGTGTACAAGGACGCCCAGGTCTCGCTGCACCTCCTCCTTACCTAACCTAACCCCATTGAGATAATAATCTGCCCCCTTGTTTTTGCCGCCAAAGTGGATATCCTCACATTTATCTATATCATACTGCATCTGCCCACTCACTCAACCTGCAACCTCCTAACATCCTCTTCACAGTTCACACTGCCACCCAGCTTTGTGTCATCCACATACTTGCTGCTGTTGCTCCTAATTCCCCTCTTCCAAATCATGAATATATATGGTAAACAGTTGCGGCCCCAACATCAAGCCTAGCGGCACTCCACTTGCCACTGCCTGCCATTCTGAAAAGGACCCGTTCACTCCTACTCTTTGCTTCCTTCTGCCAACCAATTTTCTATCCATGTCAACACCCTATCCCCAATACTATGTGCTCTAATTTTAGTCACCAGTCTCCCGTGCGGGAACTTATCGAAGGCTTTCTGCAAGTCTAGATACATTACATCTACTGGCTCCCCTTCATCCATTTTACTTGTCACATCCTCAAAAAAATTCCAGAAGATTAGTCAAGCATGATTTCCCTTTCATAAATCCATGCTGACTTGGACTAATCATTCTACTGCTATCCAAATGCCCCATTATTACCTCTTTAATAATTGACCAGCATCTTTCCCACCACCGAAGTCAGGTTAACTGGTCTGTAATTCCCAGTTTTCTCTCTTGCTCCTTTCTTGAAAAGTGGGATAACATTAGCTATCCTCCAATCCACAGGAACTGATCCTGAATCTATTGAACATTGGAGAATGATCACCATCGCATCCACTATTTCTAGAGCCACCTCCCTGAGTACCCTAGGATGCAGACCATCCAGCCAAGGGGATTTATCATCCTTCAGTCCCATTAGCCTACCCAATACGTTTTCTCGCCTACTGAAAATTTATTTCAGTTCCTCTACCCCCTTAGATCCTCTGTCCTCCAGTACATCTGGGAGATTGTGTCTTCCTTAGTGAAGACCGATCCAAAGTACCTGTTCAACTCTTCTGCCATTTCCTTGTTACCCATAATAATTTCACCCGTGTCTGCCTTCAAGGGACCCACATTTGACTTTGCTACTCTTTTTCCCTTAACATCTCTAAAGAAGCTTGTGCTGTCCTTCTTTATATTCCTGGCCAGCTTCCCCTCGTACTTCATCTTTTCAGCCCGTATTGCCCGTTTTGTTTCCTTCTGTTGTCCTTTGAAAGTTTCCCAATCCTCTGGCTTCCGGCTACTCTTTGCTGTGTTATACACCTTTTCTTTCAGTTTTATTCTATCCCTAACTTCTCATGTCAGTCACGGTTGCCTCCTAATCCCCTTAGAATCTTTCTTCCTTTTTGGAATGAAATGATCCTGCGTCTTCCGGGTTATGCCCAGAATTTCCTGCCATTGCTGTTCCACCGTCATTCCTGCTAGGATCCCTTTCCAATCTACCTTGGCCAGCTCCTCGCTCATGCCTTCATAGTCAGTCCCCTTTGTTTAACTGCATCACCTCCACTTCCGATTAAACCTTCTCCTTCTCAAATTGCAGACTAAAACTAATCATATTATGATCACTACCTCCAAGCGGTTCCTTTACCTCGAGTTCTCTTATCAAATCTGGTTCATTAGACAACACTAAATCCAGAATTGCCTTTTCTCTGGTCGGCTCCATTACAAGCTGCTCTAAGAATCCACCTCAGAGGCATTCTACAAACTCTCTTTCTTGGGGTCCTGAACCAACCTGATTTTCCCAGTCTACCTGCATATTGAAATCCCCCATCACCACAGTGGCATTACCTTTGTTACATGCCAGTTTTAACTCCTGCTGCAACTTACACCTTACATCCGGGCTACTATTTGGGGGTCTGTAGATAACACCAATTAGTGTCTTCTTACCTTTACAATTCCTCAACTCAATCCACAGTGACTCTACCTCATCAATCCCTATGTCTTCCCTCGCAAGGGACTGAATTTCATCCCTACCAGCAAAGCTACCCCCCCCCCCCTCCTCGCCCTGTCCTTTCAATAGGATGTATAACCCTGATTATTAAGTTCCCAGGCCCGATTCTCCTGCAGCCACGTCTCAGTAATCCTCACAATGTCATATCTACCAACCTCTAACTGAGCCTCAAGCTTATCTACTTTACTTCTTATGCTTCGCGCATTCATATACAATACTTTTAATTCCTTATGCATCTCACCTTTCACATCGATCCCTATTACACTTGGCCATACTCTCCTATCCCTTTGTGAGCTTTCTTTCCCGTTAATTCTGGGGTCATTAACTATCCCTTTACTCTCTTTCCCTTTAACTCCATCCTTGACTATCCCATTTGACAACCCCCCCCCCCCCTATTTAGTTTAAAACCACCTGCTAGGATCCCTTTCCAATCATAAAGCAGTGGCAAACCTGCCTGCCAGAATGCTGGACCCGCACCTGTTAAGGTGCAATCCTCCCCTTTTGTACGAATTGTACGATCTGTGTACAGCACCTTTGACTTTTTTTTCCTGTATTTTGTTTCATACTTCCTTATGACATAGGAGGCATTTTCAGCCCATCAGCCCATGGCTCATGTAGCAACAACCTGACGGAAATTAATTTGTTTCTTATGAAACACATACTGTAATTATTGATGGACTCATGATTGGTTGGTTGGTTAAGGTAGCAATACTACCTTGGTTTCCTGATGTAATATTTATCACAAGACAAGCACATTAATATAATTTGAGTAAGGATTTACTATTGAGCAGCATTCAAGAGTCAAGAGAGTTTTATTGTCATGTGTCCCAGATAGGACAATGAAATTCTTGCTTGCTGCAGCACAACTGAATATGTAAACATAATACAGAGAACAGGAGATAAAAGTTCAGTGTGTCTGTATACCATAGACCATATATATACACAATAAATAAACAGATAAAGTGCAATAGTAATAATAGACTGTTATTGTTCAGAGCTTGTTTGATGTTGTGTTTAATAGCCTGATGGCTGTGGGGAAGGAGCTGTTCCTGAACCTGGATGTTCCAGATTTCAAGCTCCTGTACCTTCTTCCCGATGGCAACGGAGAGATGAGTGTGTGGCCAGGATGGTGTGGGTCTTTTATGATGTTGGCAGCATTTTTGAGGCAGTGACTGCGATTGATCCCTTCGATAGTGGGGAGCGATGATGGACTGGGCAGTGGTAACAACTTTCTGCATTTTTTCCCGCTCCTGGACGTTCAAGTTGCCGATCCAAGCCACGATACAGCTAGTCAATATGCTCTCTACAGTGCACCTGTAGAAGTTCGAGCGAGTTCACCTTGACATACCGACTCTCCGTAATCTTCTCAGGAAGTAGAGGCATTAATTCTTTATAATTGCATCAGTGTGCTGGGACCAGGAAAAATCTTCGGAAATATGCATGCCCAGGAATTTGAAATGTTTTACCCTTTCCACCATCGTCCCAATGATATAAACGGGATTGCGGGTGACTATCCTACACCTTCCAAAGTCCACACCAGTTCCTTGGTTTTGCTGGTATTGAGAGCCAGGTTATTGTGCTGGCACCATTTGGTCAATCGGTCGATCTCACTTCTATACTCTGACTCATCACCATCAGTGATTCGTCCCACAACAGTGGTGCCGTCGGCAAACTCAATGATGGAGTTCGCACTATTTCCAGCTACATAGTCATGTGTATAGAGTGAGTACAGCAGGGGGCTGAGCACGCAGCCTTGAGGTGCTCCCGTGCTGATTGTTATCGAGGATGACACATTTTGACCAATACGGACAGACTGTGGTCTGTGAATGAGGAATTCGAGGATCCAATTGCAGAGGAATGCGCAGAGACCCAGATCTGAGAGCTTGGTAACCAGCTTGGAGGGGATGATGGTATTGAACGCTGAGCTGTAGTCTATGAACAACAGCCTGACATACGAGTTTTTGTTGTCCAAGTGTTCCAGAGCGGATTGGAGAGCCAGTGAGGTCGCATCCACCGTTGACCTGTTGTGGCGGTAAGCGAACTGCAGTGGGTCAAGGTTCTTGTCGAGGTAGGAGTTGATATGTGCCATAATCAACCTCTCAAAGCACTTAATCACCACAGACGTTAGTGCCACTGGTCGATAGTCATTGAGGCACGTCACCTTGCTCTTCTTGGGCACCGGCATTATTGATGCCCTTTTAAAACAGGTGGGAACCTCAGACCTCAGAAGTGAGAGGTTGAAAATGTCTGTAAAAACTGCAGCCAGTTGGTCGGCACAGGTTTTCAGACACGACTGGATATACCATCAGGTCAAGGCACTTTCCAAGGGTTCACCCCTCTGAAGGATCTTCTGACGTCTACCTCTGTGACTGTGACTGAAATACCATCACGGCGAATGGGGGCTCGTGAAGGCACATCATGTTCTCCCTATTAACGTGTGCATAGAACACATTGAGCTCGTCAGGGAGTGATGTTTC